>NW_027278926.1:0-272110 GCF_046629955.1 Centroberyx affinis
TTCTCCCTAACCCCGGTAATTGACTCTGGGCTGTTTTTGGGGTGATCTCCCGAAATCAGACACTAGAGCGCGAGACCTTTCGGCCGGGGCCCCAGCTCAGACCCTGACTTTGAAGTAATGTGCTGATAGGCCGCAGACGGGGGCCCGGGTTTTTTGCGGTTTGCATTAATTTCTGCGTCAAACCCAACAGCAACAGGGTTCAGGACCCAGGCGTGTCATCGGAGATAAGAGGCGGGCGGCTAAACATGCGGGTAATGTGCTGAGGGAGGGGATAGATCTTATTTCTTGTTAACCTGAAACATACTGACAGAAGAAAAATGAAAAATGTAATTTCCCCTTAAATCCTCATATATCCTAGCTTTAGTATACAGGATATATTAAAAAAAAAAAAAAAAAAAAAAAAAAAAAAATTGCCATCAGCTCTGAGATTTCAGGTGAAGCATTCATCATATAATAGAAATTGTTTATTTGTTTGTTTGTTTGTTTGTTTATTTATTGTTTACACTTATATTCCCATTTATTTTTTAGTTTGCATTTATATACTGTGTGTGTGTGTGTTGGCGTTCTCATTCTACAATACTACACCACACTATAAAGTACTTCGATCCGATAGACCAGTGGTTCTCAACGTGGGGTCCGGGGACCACCAGGGGTCCTTGAGGGGGTTCCAGGGGGTCCCCAGCAATGAATTAAGATGAATTATTAAACTTCATTATTTCATTTACAAGAAGCTAACACAGTTAGAGAATGTAGAAGAATGACTGTTTTGATCATAGTGTCTCTGTTATCTCTCTACCTACAATACAGATAGTGATGGAAATCAGGACAAAATCATATCTAACAATAAAAATATTCTCAGATTTGGGTCAGAGAGACAAAATCTCATCAAATGGGGGTCTGTTTAGTCCCCTAATATGACTAAATTAGGGGTCCTTGATATGAAAAAGGTTGAGAATCACTGCTATAGACAAACCCTTAAAACATGCTGTATGTCGTGCTATGGAGCTTATATTGTATACTGTACTATGGAGCACACACTGCACTGTTTGCTTCAGTGTTTGCCCTACGAAAGCCAATTCATCATTTAAAAAAAAAAAAACCCACAGTGTGTCTCTCAGCTTGTGCGCCCCAGATGGATGTGAACCTGGTGGCATGCTGCTGCTGCTGCTGCTGGGTGGCATACTGGTGGAAGTGTGGAAGTATGGAGAGTTCAGCATAATCCCCAGTGTGACAAGCTCTGCAGCTACAAGCTCATTTTTGTTCCTCTGGTGTCAGTTTGTGCAGCCGCCTACCCCCCCCCCCCCCCCCCCCCCCTCTTTAAATCCAAAACTGTCCTATAAAGGAAGTGAGAACATTACTTTGGAGCAAATTCAGAAGTGGTCAGAGTCATGTACGTCTTATGATCTTTTGATTGTGTATTTATGATGATGATCAGCTCAAACGAGCATATTAAATCAGCGATGGAAACTTCATTGATGTCATTGATTAATGGGTTTTCGGTCACTTAATTGTAATCTAGTGTAGCCTATGCCAGTGGTTCTCAACGTGGGGTCCGGGGACCACCAGGGGTCCTTGAGGGGGTTCCAGGGGGTCCCCAGCAAATTGATGAATTGTTAAACTTCACTATTATTTCATTTACAAGAAGTTAACACAATTAGAGAATGTAGAAGAATGACTGTTTTGATCATAGTTTCTCTGTTATCTCTCTACCTACAATACAGATTGTCATGGGATTCTGGACAAAATCATATCTAACAATAAACATATTCTCAGATCTGGGTCCGAGAGACAAAATCTCATCAAATGGGGGTCTGTGGCTCTAATGTGGACTAAATTAAGGGTCCTTGATATGAAAAATGTTGAGAATCACTGGCCTACTCTTTTGCTATATACTAAAAAAATCCTTTTCTCTTTCTTATGTATTATATTGTTAAATAATGCTGTAATTGTGCAAAAAAAAATATAGATAGCACTTGATCATGTGTGATCATGTGATCTGGAGTCTTTTTAAACACCTGTGATGCATCGGTGCAATCAGCAAGCAAACCTGAGGAAGCAACAGGCGACATGCGTTGGGCGTCTTGACTACTGCTCAGCTTTGGAAAATGTTTTCAACTGCTATCAGAAAGATATGTAAGGTCTGATTTCACAGGGTTCAGGCGATATTCAAAATGTAATATTTGCGATACTGTGCCGCCCAAATATCGCGATATACAATATTATCGCCGGGGTGGGAGGGGGATTGTTTTGGAGTTTTTTTCCATTGTTTTTTTTGAGGGGGGGGGGGTATTTTAGTTTATTTCTTCCAAATTACATCAAATTTATAGGCTATAACAATAATTATTATTATTAACAGCCTAGAAATTTGATCTTACTATTCAAGCATTGGAGGAAACAATGGCCATTTGGTATAATTTGCTCATTCCTGCTATTTCCATAAAAACGGGCTGCTTGTGGAAAAGGGAACCCACTTGAATTAAAAAAAAATTCACTTCAGGTATGATTATTATTATTATTTTTTTACTATTGTACCACGAGTAGATTATAGGGGAAATATCGTGATATTTTGTGATAATTCGATAATATCTAATATCATCCAAACCTGTCTTTCACCAAACGTTGCACGGCTCAAATGAGCTGTGTATATATATGAAGTGTTTTTTTTCTTCCTCCATTTCCCAAATCAAATAAGCAGAGAGCATCGTGGCTTCCCGGGCGTTTACCCTGATGTGATGCCAGGCCGAGGAATCAGGGAATCAACTTCCTTTGGAGAGGGCCGTCCTTCAGTCAACAGGATAAAGACCGCAAAAACAAAGCCGAGGCCGGAAACCCGCTGCCAGCGCCCGGCTTTACTCAACCTGCCAATTAACTGACTGCGGGCCAAGCGATCGGCGGCCAGCTCCAGAACGAGCTTTTCCACAGGTTCCATCGCGGAATTCGCCTTATTCTGTGTTTGGAATACATGAAACTAGACACTAAACTCGTACATTTACGTTGTACATTTGGGGGGGCGTTTACTGCAGCTGCTGCTCTTATGCAGAACGACTGACAGATGCAGCAACAGTTCAAGCTTCAGTTCATGTATCATCAGCATTACAAGCAGCCAGTAATGACAAAACCACAGCCGCGAGACAGTAGAATAAGTAATACAGCATCCTTTGGTCCCTTGACTATTCATGTATCATCAAGAATAGACAAGCGCTGCCCGGATAAAGAAGAGCCAAGCTGATTTCCCTTTCTTCCCAAATATAAAAATCGACCTATCTGCCGTATGTGAGGCAGCGTTTTCCAACAGATTGGGGCACAAATCAGCTTTGTGCCCCGGGAAGGTGTCAGGTTGGTGAGGATCTATATTGTATTTCCAGCGCTTGCGTGGTTCTATGGTGGAAGTTTGTCTGCTTTTTTTTTTTTTTTGGGGGGCACAAAATACAGCTTCTCTGCCGGCTCTGACTGTTACTTTCACTGCCCTCTGCAGGACATCTGAGAGCTGGCACCACACACACACACACACACACACACACACACATACACACAGACTGAGACATGCATGCCCTTTTACCCTCTTGGTGTTGCTAGATGAGCGTCCTCTGCAGGGTGTTTGCTATTGGATGGCAGCTTAAATACATTAAATCACCTGCATTAGCATTTGATGACACAGTGCCTATCCTCTTACTGGCATAGATTAATAAACCAATCAACACATGCAGCACTCCCCTACCCAGGGTTAACTTCACACACACACACACACACACAAATATACACCCCCTTCTCTCGCATTCAACCTCTCTTTCCTTTCCGTTCAAAGTTCTGCGACAATTAATCACACAATGCAACATAACGCACCCGGCATGGTGTTCCCTGGGCCTCTAAATGGGGTAAATAACCCCGGCGCTCACCATGCGGGGAGACATTTTGTCAAACAAATATGATCAAAACAAAACTAATGACGTGTAAATTGTTTATGATGTATTCCGAAAAATGAGCAGGGCCCCGGCGCGCTGTCTGGGAGTAATCACAGACACGAGGAAGACATAATCAGGAGGAAATGAATATGAACATAGTCGGAGCGCACTTTGACACTCCGCAGAGTGGTCTGGAGGTCTGGGATACAAATGTCTGGCTGGGGGAAAAAAAAAAAAAAAAAAAACAACAACGCGCCCCCGGAGTCTCAGCCGTTTGCGCTCGGCGAGAAAAAAAAAAAAAAATGCCGTTTGAATAGTGAATGACTGACACAGATATGAGCGGCGTGTACTCGATTTCATAAAAAGAGCAATGACAATGCGGAGCGGAATGTTATTTGTAAAAGAAAGGGAGCCCGTATTGAATTTCCCCCGAACCGGCTTGCTATTGTACAGCGATTCAATAAACGCACGCCGAGTGTATCATTACAATAAATTTCAATTAGCGGGCGCACACTGGAAGCGCCGTTTGAAAGTGTTCGTGTAAAATGACAGAGGAGCAATCGGAGGGCAATTATGGTGCGTTAAACAAAAGTGAGTCAAACTGACTCCACAATTAAATTTGCAAAGTGTAGTTGATTGTTTTAACACGTAGACGGTCGTGTTAAGGTTACAATGCAAACACTATAGGGGTAGTGGCTAGGGTTGGACGGATGTGGTGTTTTGAAGGCGGATACTGATACTGATACTTTTGGTTGAAGTATTTTGTACCAATATTCAATGTCGTTATATTTGACCATTTTCAGGCAAAACAAATTCCAGGCTTTCAGTGTTTCCCCCAGAATTTTGGACGTTCAATAGACAACCAGTGTAGTATTGATCAATTCTACAATAAATATGTAATCAATCAAACTGCATCATATCTATCATATCAGAGGTGGACCACACTGTCTGGACCAGATCTGATTCTTAATAAAAGGCCAATATCGGCCCCATATATCGGTCTAACCCTGTTAGTGACAATGTTTTTAGTGATAGTAGTAGCAGTAGTAGTAACAGAAGCAGTAGTAATAGTAGTAGTAGTAGGAGGAGAGGTAGTAGTGGCAGTAGTAGGAGGAGTAGCAGTACTAGTAGTAGTAGTAGTAGGAGGAGGAGGAGGAGGAGTAGTAGCAGTAGTAGTAGGAGTAGCAGTACTATTAGTAGTAGTAGTAACAACAGTAGCAGTAGTAACAGTAGTAGTAGTAGGAGGAGGAGTAGCAGTACTAGCAGTAGTAGTAGGAGGAGGAGGAGGAGGAGGATAGGTAGTAGTAGCAGTAGTAGTAGGAGTAGCAGTACTATTAGTAGTAGTAGTAACAACAGTAGCAGTAGTAACAGTAGTAGTAGTAGTAGGAGGAGGAGGAGGAGTAGCAGTACTAGCAGTAATAGTAGTAGTAGTAGTAGTAGTAACAGTAGCAGTAGTAACAGTAGTAGTAGTAGTAGTAGTAGTAGTAGGAGGAGTAGCAGTACTAGCAGTAGTAGTAGTAGTAGTAGTAGTAGTAACAGTAGCAGTAGTAACAGTAGTAGTAGTAGTATGTAGGAGGAGGAGGAGTAGCAGTACTAGCAGTAGTAGTAGTAGTAGTAGTAGTAACAGTAGCAGTAGTAGCAGTAGTAGCAGTAGTAGTAGTAGTAGTAGTAGTAACAGTAGCAGTAGTAGCAGTAGTAGTAGTAGTAGTAGTAGTAACAGTAGCAGTAGTAACAGTAGCAGTAGTAGCAGTAGTAGTAGTAGTAGTAGTAACAGTAGCAATAGTAGCAGTAGTAGTAGTAGTAGTAGTAGTAGTAACAGTAGCAGTAGTAACAGTAGCAATAGTAGCAGTAGTAGTAGTAGTAGTAGTAGTAGTAACAGTAGCAGTAGTAACAGTAGCAGTAGTAGCAGTAGTAGTAGTAGTAGTAGTAACAGTAGCAGTAGTAGCAGCAGTAGTACAAGTAGTAGTAGCAGCAGTATTGTAGTTGTTGTAGTAGAATGCAGTATGGGTGGTGGTGGTTGTGGTTGTAGGTCAGGAGTCGTGGCCAGCCTGCCTCCCCGCTGTGGGCTTCCTTCGCTGGGCTCTGCTCCCGCTGCAGAGGCCTTCCCACCTCCGAACGTGTGGCACTGCAGCTGCAGTATGACATGTGCAAGACCAAAGCCGGTGCCTGCCAAGGCAGTGCATTACCAGCGCTAATCCCGCAGGCTGAAGCAGAGGATCTTACATCGGAGAACAATAGCTCTCCTTCCCCGAGTCTGACAGAGGCACACACACAGCAGAGATTTGTGGAGGTTTAGCGCGGGCCTCGGGGTGCTGCCCGGAGGGTTTGGGACTGGACGAAAGGTAGGGACACACACTGTTTTGGGAGAGACGATAAGAATACACCGTGGGACGAGTAAAGCCTCAGAACTGGGAAAACTCCATTATTTGGTGAGGTAGTAGCAAGTCAAGTCAAGTCAAATGTATTTGTGTAGCCTTGGGAAGGGGCCTCACAGAGAGGGGATCCCCACTTCCAAGTCAGTCACACCAGTCACACAAGTTGAACACCATTTCTTCTAGGGGATTGAGCGGGATGGGAATTCATCATCCAACTCATGTTATGCTTTTATTCCTCTCTGTCTTCATCGACTTCTTCATACGTGTCTGAAAAAAACAAATTGGCGGTTCTCCCCAAAAAAAAACACCACTCTGAAACACTTCATATTCAAAATTGACATCTTTCCATTAAAAGCGAGCATACGTTTAGGAGGAACTGAGCATTTCTCGTATTCAATACTGTATAATAGAACATCCTCCTTATTTCACAGGCAATGTATCACGCGCGGCGTTGCCAGATTACCATGGCGCAGATATCCAGCGTTGCCCCTACCTGTTTTGATATCGATGTAAATGGCTGTGTTTGAGGCTCGAGGAAACATGATTTCTCCGCACAATCTCCCGGCGCAACAGATGGATTTTCCCCCCTCCAGGAGCCCCGAACGAAAGAAAAAAAGAACATTCAATATGTAATTACCTTCCATAGACATCGTCACGCTGTTGTCAAGGATTCAATATGCGCCCATGACACTCGCAGCGTAACGCGAAAAGGAAATAAATGTTTGTTTGGCTTCGCGGGGGGAGGGGGGGGGGCGGTTGGGGGTGGGGAAACCACCTTCGCCGTTCATCATGGGAAGCAGGTCGAACCCCCGCCTGGCGCAAGAGGGGGGGAAACGTCTCACCATGCCAACGAGTTAATGCCCAAGTACTCCCTCCCTCCCCCCTTTTCAACACACACACACACATATCCCCCCACCCCCCCCCCCCCCCCCCCCCCCGTCTCCATGCGGCATTTTTTTTAATGGTTGCGTGAGACTCGCTCCGCAATATTTTTTTATTTTTTTTATTCTTATTAACTGCATGGGTGCAATTTATTTTCCTCTCAGGCGATGGAGGTGGTTGGGAGAGAGGGCGACTCTGGTCGGAGCTGATAAGCTGCGGCTCACAAGCAGGGGCCCTGCTGGAGGGACCAGATTTACCAGGAAGACAATGTCCACTAGGTCAGACGCACATGCATGCACGCGCACACACACACACACACACACACACACACACACACATGGTTGTATAACTGTACTTGTGAGGACCTTTAGTGGCTACATGCCTGTCCTAACCCTAACCGTAACCCCTTGAAGAAGTGAAGACCCAAATGTTGTCACTTTGAAGGACTGTCCTCAGTGTGGTCCTCAGAAGTATGGAAATACAAGGACACACATACATGCACACACACACACACACGGTTACATAACTGTACTTGTGAAGACCTTCCTGGACTACATACCTGTCCTAACCCTAAACCTAACCCTAAGACCCAATGTGGTCACTTTGAAGGACTATCCTCATTTTTCCTCATGTGGTCCTCAGAAGTATGGAAATACAAGGACTCACATGCACACACACACACACATGGTTGTATAACTGTACTTGTGGAGACCTTCCTGGACTACATACCTGTCCTGTCCTAACCCTAAACCTAACCCTAAGACCCAAATGTGGTCACTTTGAAGGACTATCCTCATTTTTCCTCATGTGGTCCTCAGAAGTATGGAAATACAAGGACTCACATGCACACACACACACACACATGGTTGTATAACTGTACATGTGAGAACCTTCATGGACTACATTCCTGTCCTAACCCTACATCTAACCCTAAGACCCAAATATTGTCATCTAGGACTGTCCTCATTTTTCCTCATGTGGTCCTCAGAAGTATGGAAATACAAGGACTCACATACATGCACACACACACATGGTTGTATAACTGTACTTGTGAAGACCTTCCTGGACTACATACCTGTCCTGTCCTAACCCTAAACCTAACCCTAAGACCCAAATGTGGTCACTTTGAAGGACTATCCTCATTTTTCCTCATGTGGTCCTCAGAAGTATGGAAATACAAGGACACACATACATGCCACACTAGGGCTGGGCGATATGGACCAAAAATCATATCTCTGTATTTTTAGGCTGAATGGCGATACATGATATATATCTCGGTATTTTCTACGAAGTGGGATAAATGTTCAGTTGTAAGTTACACAATGAGATTTTTGATAAATAATCATCAGTATGTGGATATAATGACTAAGTGGGTAAAGGCAAATAATAGAACAGCTAGAACAGTCTGGTAAGTTCAGAAAATGACATCACATTACTGTAATGCAGCCTTTAAAACCAGGAAAAGACACTTATGCCATATCACAATATCACAATATCCAAAATCTAAGACGATATCTAGTCTCATATCACGATATCGATATAATATCGATATATTGCCCAGCCCTAATGCACCACACACACACACACACACGGTTGCATAACTGTACTTGTGAAGACCTTCCTGGACTACATACCTGTCCTGTCCTAACCCTAAACCTAACCCTAAGACCCAAATGTGGTCACTTTGAAGGACTATCCTCATTTTTCCTCATGTGGTCCTCAGAAGTACGGAAATACAAGGACTCACATACATGCACACACACACACACGGTTGTATAACTGCACTTGTGAAGACCTTCCTGGACTACATTCCTGTCCTAGCCCTACACCTAACCCTAAGACCCAAATATTGTCATCTAGGACTGTTCTCATTTTTCCTCATGTGGTCCTCAGAAGTATGGAAATACAAGGACTCACATACATGCACACACACACACACACGGTTGTATAACTGTACTTGTGAAGACCTTCCTGGACTACATACCTGTCCTGTCCTAACCCTAAACCTAACCCTAAGACCCAAATGTGGTCACTTTGAAGGACTGTCCTCATTTTTCCTCATGTGGTTCTCAGAAGTATGGAAATATAAGGACTCACATACATGCACACACACACACACACACACACACATGGTTGTATAACTGCACTTATGAGGACCTTCCTGACTACATACCTGTCCTGTCCTAACAAACCTAACCCTAAGACCCAATGTGGTCACTTTGAAGGACTATCCTCATTTTTCCTCAAGTGGTCCTCAGAAGTACGGAAATACAAGGACTCACATACATGCACACACACACACACACATGGTTGTATAACTGTACTTGTGAGAACCTTCATGGACTACATTCCTGTCCTAACCCTACACCTAACCCTAAGACCCAAATATTGTCATCTAGGACTGTCCTCATTTTTCCTCATGTGGTCCTCAGAAGTATGGAAATACAAGGACTCACATACATGCACCCACACACACACACGGTTGTATAACTGTACTTGTGAAGACCTTCCTGGACTACATACCTGTCCTGTCCTAACCCTAAACCTAACCCTAAGACCCAAATGTGGTCACTTTGAAGGACTGTCCTCATTTTTCCTCATGTGGTCCTCAGAAGGATGGAAATACAAGGACACACATACATGCACACTAGGGCTGGGCGATATGGACCAAAAATCATATCTCTGTATTTTTAGGCTGAATGGCGATACATGATATATATCTCGGTATTTTCTACGAAGTGGGATAAATGTTCAGTTGTAAGTTACACAATGAGATTTTTGATAAATAATCATCAGTAATGTGGATATAATGACTAAGTGGGTGAAGGCAAATAATAGAACAGCTAGAACAGTCTGGTAAGTTCAGAAAATGACATCACTTTACTGTAATGCAGCCTTTAAAACCAGGAAAAGACACTTATGCCATATCACGATATTACGATATCCAAAATCTAAGACGATATCTAGTCTCATATCACGATATCGATATAATATCGATATATTGCCCAGCCCTAATGCACACACACACACACACACGGTTGTATAACTGTACTTGTGAAGACCTTCCTGGACTACATACCTGTCCTGTCCTAACCCTAAACCTAACCCTAAGACCCAAATGTGGTCACTTTGAAGGACTGTCCTCATTTTTTTCTCATGTGGTCCTCAGAAGTATGGAAATACAAGGACTCACATACATGCACCCACACACACACATGGTTGTATAACTGCACTTGTGAAGACCTTCATGGACTACATTCCTGTCCTAAGCCTACTAACCCTAAGACGCAAATATCGTCACCTAGGATTGTCCTCATTTTTTCCTCACGTGGTCCTCAGAAGTACGGACATACAAGGACACACATACATGTACACACACACCCACACTACCCCTATCCCTTCACTTCGCTCTCCCATAACAACATGTACGGGCGGTCCGGTAATTAACCTTTTCCGGCGAGCGAGTGAGCGATGATGATTACCGTACGTGGCGCGTGTGCGTGTGCGCGCCACATCGGCGGCGAGTTCAACCCCCGCCGCCGAGTCATGATTATTCAATTCGGCGGCTTGTTTGTGTTTATGAGTGGGACGGAAACAGCGTCGCGGCGATAAGGGAGAAAAACGACGGCGGCGCACTCCGCAGTCAGGAGCACAGAGACGTCTATAAACGAAAAGAAGCACCGCGCTGTCGGAATATGACAGCCAATCCATCAGAGAAATGGAGGCTCTGTCTAAAGCGCCGAGGAGAGAGAGAGAGAGAGAGAGAGAGCGCCTAGAAGTTTTATAAATAGTTGCCGCATTTTTAAAGGAAATTGGAAGTTGTCAGACATATGCCATCTGCATTTTTTTTTTTTTTTTTTTTTTTTTTTTTTTTCTCGAGCATCTCTCTCCGATAGATGCGCTCCTGGAACGTGATTGAAACATCACAGCATACAAAGTGGCAGAGCCGAAAGCCAAGCTGGAAACTGTTGGATCTCCTGGGGCATTAAGATGAGGGGGGGGGGGGTTCACGGCCCGGTATCAGTGTCAAGGAGTAAGGGCTAATGAATAGAGTTTCTTTGACACGTCCTAGCCTTGCTTTTACCTAACTTTAGACCCCTTATACTGTCTATCTATGTGTGTGTGTGTGCTTGAATATCTATCCTTATGAGGACATTTGAGGAAAACCCGTTAAAGTGAGGACATTTTTGCCGGTCCCCATTCTACAAAAGGGATAGTGAAGGGTTAGGACTTAGGTTTAGTGTTTAAGGAATGCTAAGGAATGCTAAAGTGTTAGCATGGAGCACTGGAGCCAGCAGTCTAGCGGGGACACATGGATGATTTTGGTGTCTATGTTGTCATCACTTAACGGCTAAATTGACCAATGGGACGAGCTCCCAAAACGTCTGTGTATTCCTTGAAATCTAAACATGTTAGTGAACTGAGTGAAAAAATGAAGGTAAACCCAAACAACAGTATCTAGTTCTCCATCTTCAATAGATTAATACATTGCATACCTCCAACAAGGTGTACTTAAATACAAAACCACTAAATAAAATCTAAATTAAAACTTGCCCAAAAACTTTCTGACACAAATTCAAAATGAAAATAAAAATACAGTTGACATTGCACAAATCACTTCTAACTGTGGTGAGCATGTGTGCACAATGGAGACTCTATGACTCCATGCGTCATACTAAGACAGGTATAATGACAACACTAGTTCCAGCCAGATGAATTCATCAAAATCAAATTTGCCCTAGTGTGCCCCACATTGAATTGAAAATTGTCAGTGGGCAGTGAAGACGTTAATATCAGCGGGAGCCACAAACTGAACTTCAAAGATGTGTTGCACTGTGTCTAATTCTCCGCTGACGAAAAAAAAAAAAAAAATGTCAGAGCAGCCATTGATTAAAGTTGACTACTACTGCAAGTGAATGCTAGACAGCCACGCTGAGGAGAGGTAGCCAGAGGGCTCGGACTAAATGGGGCTACATGAATCTGTAGGTTCCCTTTCATCTCGCTTATGGTACCATAGACAGCAGTCCAGACAAGAAGCCTTCTGTGTGGAAGAGGCAAAGTCAAGCCCCTTTGACTCTGGATCACAGCACAAACACAAAGCCGGAGAGTGAATCCCATCATCCTCGGTACACGCTGAATATTTATGCCATCAATTCCTTTTATTCAGCGCACCACCTCCAGTATTTTGCGAACACAATTGTTATCTATTAAAGCAGGTTTCATGTTACACTCCCTCAAATATATCTGAGAAGGATTTGTTGTTGATTTGGTATTGAATTATAGAACTGTGTGTACACTGTTGGTGGGGAGATAACAGTGGTGAGAGTGAACCCTAGAGGATTACAATAGTCATACATTCTCTAATTAGAGTAATTTCAATTAAATGAAACTGCAGGGAAATTAAATATTTGTCATTTTGTTGGGGAGCCTCTGGAACCCCCTCAAGGACCCCTGGAACCCCCTCAAGAACCCCTCAACCCCCCTCAAACCCCCTCAAGAACCCCTTGAACCCCCTCAATGACCTCTCAAACCCCCTCAGAACCCCTTGAACCCCCTCCATGACCCCTCAAACCCCCTCAAGAACCCCTTGAACCCCCTCCATGACCCCTCAAACCCCCTCAAGGACCCCTTGAACCCCCTCCATGACCCCTCAAACCCCCTCAAGAACCCCTTGAACCCCCTCAACGACCCCTCAAACCCCCTCCATGACCCCTCAAACCCCCTCAAGGACCCCTTGAACCTCCTCAACGACCCCTCAAACCCCCTCAAGAACCCCTTGAACCCCCTCAACGACCCTCTCAAACCCCCCTCGAGGACCCCTGGGAGACCCTGGATCCCAGTTTGACAACCATTGTATTAGATGGTAAAACAGTTTGTTCTATGCTCATCAAGTGCATTATCAGATTTACTTTAGTCTGAGCTGAAAATGACTATTCCTGAGATGTAATGTGTTTTCACAAACCCCCTCAAGAACCCCTTGAACCCCCTCAAGGACCCCTCAAAACCCCTCAAGGACCCCTCAAACCCCCTCAAGGACCCCTCGAACCTCCTCAACGACCCCTCAAACCCCCTCAAGAACCCCTTGAACCCCCTCAACAACACCGCAAACCCCCTCAAGGACCCCTCGAACCCCCTCCATGACCCCTCCATGACCCCCTCAAACCCCCTCAAGGACCCCTTGAACCCCCTCCATGACCCCTCAAACCCCCTCAAGAACCCCTCAAGAACTCCCTCAAGGGCCCCTTGAACCCCCTCCATGACCCCTCAAACCCCCTCAAGAACCCCTTGAACCCCCTCCATGACCCCTCAAACCCCCTCAAGAACCCCTTGAACCCCCTCAACAACCCCTCAAACCCCCTCAAGAAACCCTTGAACCCCCTCCATGACCCCTCAAACCCCCTCAAGGACCCCTTGAACCCCCTCCATGACCCCTCAAACCCCCTCAAGGACCCCTTGAACCTCCTCAACGACCCCTCAAACCCCCTCAAGAACCCCTTGAACCCCCTCAACGACCCTCTCAAACCCCCCTCGAGGACCCCTGGGAGACCCTGGATCCCAGTTTGACAACCACTGTATTAGATGGTAAAACAGTTTGTTCTATGCTCATCAAATGCATTATCAGATTTACTTTAGTCTGAGCTGAAAATGACTATTCCTGAGATGTAATGTGTTTTGCTTGCCTCTGAGGTAATTGGTTACCTGCAAACATTATATTGTATTAAGATAACATCGCCAGTGAGACAGCAATACAATCTGCCAGCAATTTCTCCAGATCTAGTATGGTGGGCTGAAATGTAAAGGCACTCTCATGAAAGATAAATGGGCAACATGGTGTCACATGATTTACACCATATGAATGGATAAATATTCCAATTTAAATGCAAAATGTTGAGGTGGTGGGAGGCTGTAGATCAATGGAAACATTTTTGGTACACTTTACCCCAGGATTCATAAATAACATCCGACGCAATTACTCCTCTTCAAATGAGGTTTTAAACCTTATGTGTCACGCGGCGTCCTTATAGTAATGTTTTTATTTCCTAAACCCTGTGTTATTCTTGCTCCCGATGTAATTGCTTCTGTCCCCTGGCTCATCAAGCTGACTGATATCTGTGGTGGGACAGTTTCTCAAGATCTCAGTGAGCGCTCTGCACTGGGCCTGCGAAGCCTCTCCTACGCCCCTCCTCTTAAATCAAACTTCAGGAAAGTCGCCATCTAGTTTTTTTATCGGCGGCGGTATTTCATTCTGCCCCCTCGGGAGTAATGGGTTGAGGTTAATTATCAATGTATACAGTATGTTTGGGCGCCCCATTTGTCCCTTTTAAGTGACTAGGGGACTCACTGGATTGCAAAGCATGCTTAGGTCCCATACGTTCTAATCACAATCTGCTGAATGAACAGTATGAATAGTCATTTGTTCCATGCGTGGCTTGAAGCTATTATGTTTTCTGGCATTAGGCAACTTCACACATTGGCGGCTCCAAATTGCACCGAGAGCTAACAGTTTGAACCCAGAAATCCTGTAAGATGTCGCCAGTGAACTGCACACAGCTCGCTCATCTTTACCAACCTGGTTGGTCTGTGATGCTTTAAGGTACCGAAGAGAAGAGAGAAAAAAAAAGATCTAATGTGGAGTCCGGCTTTCTCTGGACGGATCACTGCACACTGCCGTTTAGGAGACAGTTTGTAATTCGCTCTTAAGTTTCAATTTGTCACGTCCTGTGGGGACAAGTGTACACACCCGGCACCAGAATCGAATTTTCCGCATCTAGGGGTGAATCTCCAGGCCTCAATCAGTGGAGATGGAGACACTCTTCTCTGTTGCTAGCCCCAATTTGTGATTTAGGCTGATAAGACGGGTGTGTTTTTACATAAAAATCCTGCCTAGCGCAGCTTTAAAATCCCATTCTTGATATCCAGATGCTCGCTCAGCATGGTCCTTGTTCACAAATTGCATCTTCGGGAGGCCCAGTAGAGGCCAGAAGCACCTTCAGTAAAATTAAACTTCTCATCTCGCCTATTGTGTGATTTGTTATTGCATTATTCATACGCGATGTACAAGAATTGTCTTGAACTGAGATCTGGTTGGAAAGCAACTGCCTACCTGTGTGTGTGAGAGAGAGTCTGTTAAAGGAATAGTTCACCCAAAAATGAAAATTCTGTCATCATCAACTCTAAAGAACAGGTCCCCATTGACTTCAATTGTTTTGGAGAAGGCTGCTACCAAGTTGTGCTGGCAACCTCCCTGTGTGTTATATGGACTAACACATTTCACCTGTGTTTCATTTGGCTTGAGGGTGAGTAGATGATGACAGAATTTTCACTTTTGGGTGAACTATCCCTTTAAATGCACACTTGGACTCACTCGCATTATCACACCGACCTCGGCCATTTCAGAGCCGCTTCTTGTCGTTTCCTCCTCAAACCATATCGTCCTACGTAGAGCAAAGCGGGGCAGAAAAGAAAGCGATGACAACGCCGATAGCAGCGATGACAGCGATGGCTACCGCGATATCCCCAAAGTGTTCTGATGCGAGCCAATAAAAAAAAAAACTACCGCTTTTTCCGGTACAATACAGTGCCATTTGTCATCAAGCAAGGACAGTTGTAATCATCCCTTTTGCTCGCCTGCCCCATCAGTCTTCCCCTTACCGTGTATCAGGATCAATCTAGGCTCATTTATTTTAATCGTCTCCTGTTTGCTAAACTGGCAAAGTCAAAGGAGGACAGTAGAAACAAACCTCGTTTTTGAAAATGAGCCAAAAGCGGGTATCTGTGCCAGTGCATCTTTTTGAACTCGGAACTTCCCCAGCTGTGAAGGAATCCATAAGAAAATTTGCATAGGGTTATTGCATTTTTTCCGAAAGACAATAGAATCCAACCAAATTGCGGAAAGGCTGATTTCCACAACTCAACAGAATCCAATGTAGACCAGTTTTAGAATTGTTTTTGATGCTGCTGGGCAGTCCAATAGGATTGATACAGTTATATTTGGATAAAAATACTACAGGTCTTGGATTGTACAAGACTTTGTACGACTTTGATTCTGGGACTCAACCATTGGTTCCACAGTATGACAGATTCCTTTAGATTCTAAAGTATTTTACCCTATTGGATTCCCCAAATGTTTGTTTGACTACAGTCACAATCACAGTCCTTTACTTGTTCTGTGCTGAGATCTGTGAACAGGACACACCCTAAAACCTTGAGATTATGATATACAGTACTGTGCAAAAGTCTTAGGCACATGTAAAAAAAAAACATCCATAAAGCAAAGATGCTTTCAAAAATAATGAAATGAAAAGTTTCTCCATCCATATCAAAGAAATGTACTATAAAGAGCAGTCTACTGACACACTAATGCAGAAAAATAAACATCAAATAAATAAACATCAAAGATACATTTTATATAAAACTGTATTTGATATTAAAAATGGGATTTTGAAGCCCATACTGATACCAACATCGATTGAGTGAAACTGCTGATATTTTGTGCCAATATTTTGTGCTGGAATTCAATATCTTTAAATTTGACCATTTTCATGCCACAAAAAAATCATTATTCAGTGTTTCCCCCAGAATTGTATTCTTGTCAGGGTGGAAAAGCCTCTGAAACAGCATTTAGACCATCATGGGACACTAAAACCCTCCACTGAAACCCAGGATGCTACTACTACTACTGATAATAATAATAATGATAATAATAATAATATGTGGCAAATACATGGTATATCAGTCTAACCCTTTATATAATTCTCTTATAATTCAACACAAACACTCAACATTCTCATTTTACTTTACCTGTGCTCTATAAAACTATGACAAAAGTGACTCCTGATTCAGTATCTTTACTTCAGTTGTTCAAAGTTGTGAACGTAAAAAAGAACAGAGAGATAGGAGATGAGACCCTCGCTGTCCGACCACACTGATTACAGTAATCCCTGTAATGGAAGGCGACTGTGCAAAGAACCCCCAGGGCCTGTTTTTATAAAGGAGATCTAGCAATAGAGCATCCAGTCTAGCGCTTACCTATGGTTCTGTGCAGATTGCCGATAGCAGATTAAACAAATGAATGTCATTATTGCTCCCCAAATAATTCATTCAATCTAGATAAGTAAGGTGGCTCTCAGCAGGGAGGAAAAGCCTCCAGTTCTTTGAGGGATGAAGGAAGTGGAAATCTGCTTCCTATAAAGGTTCAATGATGTTTACATCTGCTGTTAGTTGCCTTATGTTGCTTTGAAAACTCACATATATATACAAGTGGTGAACTGAACTGTGATCAGTCTCACAATTCAATTCAATAGGCTTTATTGACATGAAAGTTAAGAACAACATTGCCAAAGCATTAAGATACACATATCACACTCTGTATCAGTGTGTGTGTGTGTGTGTGTGTGTGTGTGTGTGTGTGTGTGCTGGATTGACACGCCACCCTATTATGACTATCAATAGTTCCAACAGTTCAACAATGAATACAGTTCAGTAGGAATAGTCTCTCTCTCTCTCTCTCTCTCTCTCTCTCTCTCTCTTGCTTTATCTATCTGTCTAGGTCTATCTATTGCTAGAGATATCGATATAATAAAATAGAATAAAATAAAATAGAATAGAGTAATGTTTACTGAGTTTCAATTTCTTTCTCTTTTGCTTCACCACAACAGATAATGTAAGGACATTTCCATCATCTGTGAAGCACCAAATATCCTCAGCTGTCGCCATGGCAACAACATCCAGTGACGTCTGCACGTCACTGTTGTGTGTTTTCCGTTGTCCACATAACATGCTGCTAATGGGAGACCTGCCTTGTTCCCTGTAGTATAAACGACACAAAACCGATAAAGTGAGTGTTGCTTTACACATTATCATTTTCCATCAAGCCTCAGCGCGATTTTGTTCAGTGGGAACTGTCCGCATACCAATACAACAACGTTATTTGCAGACTCGAGTTATTGCTCATTAGCAGCTAGCCGGCTAAACTAGCCCAGCTATGCTTTGCGGCTAGCAGTCTGTTTTGCTAATAATGCTAATGTGATGCGTTTGACGTGTTGTTTGGTATTGTGCTCGGTCTGTTTTGGTCAGTCTAGCCCGGTTATTGTTCCATTATCTTATAGTTTTAACCTTGTGAAGCAAAAACACACACGTGTATTGTGTTCAAGGCGCTCTAAAAAGAAAGTTGACTTACGGGACTGCTGCTAGTGCTAAGCTAACTCGCTAACCAGAGTTAGCTAATAGCTACCTGGATGCGGTAGGTGGTGATACAGCTGCAGTACAGTTAGCAGCAAACCAGAAACACAATAAGGCTGTTTTACTCAATTCAATTCATCTTTGTACGCGAAGCTTGTTAAACCGAGTTCGTGTGGTGGATTCTTGGCCGAAAGAGCAAGCCATGGCTGCGGCAGTCTGCAGCCTTTGTGTTAGCTGCAGAGATACATGGTGGTGCTCTTTGTTTGCTAGCAGCTTGTATATAGCAGCCGCACTATGGATTTGAGAATTGTTTATTAATCTCAGCCCAATCACACTCTCACATTTACCTAGTATGAAAGCCTTTGGAAACCAAATTTGATTAAATGTATAGTTTATGGTTGGCCCCGGACATATTGTTGCAACTATTAGTAATGTGGTGGTAAATACAAAGGTCGGTAAACTACAACTTCCAGTCGGTGAGCATCGTAAGGAAACGACCACCAATACAGACAAAAATCAGTTATATTTTCAGAAAAGCATTAGTTTATGCTTTCCCTTTAAAGTCCTATCATATAACTTAGGCCAGTGGTTCTCAACGTGGGGTCCTTGAGGGGGTTCCAGGGGGGTCCCCAGCAAATTGATCTATTGTTAAACTTCACCATTATTTAATTTACAAGAAGTTAATACAATTAGAGAATGTAGAAGAATGACTGTTTAGATTTTTTAGATTCACTGTTATCTCTCTCCCTACAGTACAGATAGTCATGGAATTCTGGACAAAATCATATCGAACAATATAAGTATTCTCAGATTTGAGTTCAGGAGACAAAATCTCACCAAATGGGGGGTGGCCCTCATGTCTACTAAATTAGGGGTCCTTGATATGAAAACGTTTGAGAATCACTGACTTAGGCTGCATCCTGTCTTACAGTCTTATCATATAATTTACATCAGTTTGATGCTACTTATGATGATATATCCTATTTATTTAGATCTCAAGTTGTTGTCTGAAAGGGTTGGAAAACTAAATAAAAAGGAAATGCAGTTAAATCAAACTGACCCATAACCATGCCATTTCTTTGAATTTCACAGTTTCAAGATGGATTTTCAGATTTATTTGAACAGCGTATTCGCACTTTCTTTGCCCTGTCTTAAAGTAGAGAAATGAAGGAGTGCATGCTTGCGTCGGAGGATTAGGGCCATGTGAAAAATGTATTTGAGTGAGTTTAAAGTCAGACTTGTTAGATTCTGAGGATAAAGTCAGAATGTGGCTTTTAAGGTCAGCCTCTGAGAATTCTGACTTTGATCTCAGAATTCTGAGATTATTTTAAGAATTCTGAGATTAGAACTCAAATATTTCATGTGGCCCTAATCCTCTGCTGCATGTACATGTTGTCAGGACTCAGCATGGGTCAAAAATAATCTACAAACCCCGCACTGTCCTCTTACAGGGGTAGCTAAGTATTAAACTTTTGTTATGTTTTTCGGTTTCTGGTACTTGAGAATTTATTTGAAGAGAAAAAAAAAAAAATACATTGACCTCAGGAGAAGATGGTAGTGCCGCCCACCTCTTTTCCTCCATATGATGCTGCCCTTTCCCCTTTTTCTGTCTGCTGCTCCTCCCTCCTCCAGCACCTTTTCCTGACACTAGCTAATACAGTGACATGAAAGCCAACAGTGGGCGACAGCCCTGTTATTCCAATCCTTTTATTTGATGACTAATACATTTCCCGACTTACCCGATCTTTGCTAAAAGCTAACAGAGTAAACAAGCAAAGATCTTCTCCATGCACCATGTTAGCTGATAACATTAGTGCATTTGTCGCATATTTAAACCAGAGCTCTAGCCGCCTATCGCCTGGCCAAGATGTTTTTCTGAAGTGATACTGCCATAACCCACAATATACAAGCTATTACTCCTCTGATATATTGTTGGATGCTGGTCATCATCATCACTTAATCTAGGATACCTCTTTCTCTTGTGTGCAGTGCTGTACTATATCAGTAGGTAAACATTGGAGCTGTCATTTCCTGCATCTGGCGAGCGTGTATCGACTTGACCATACAGAGAATTGTGGTCATTGTAGTCATAATTACCACATATTGTGACCAAGGCAGCGGTCTAGGGATCCTATAGCTGGCCGAGAGGTGTGGCTACATGGGCCGAAAATTCAGCTCCATGCCATGCACACACTTCATGTCTCCATGAAGCATTTTGTACCAGAAAGCCTATACCCCCATAGCAGGGCCTGTTTCTTACAAATACTACAAATCATATGTAATTGTAGTTCTACAGAACCTCCAGCCTTTATGAAGGAGCAGCTCTTTCATACTTAAAGTATGAAAGAACTTCATACATTTGAGTTCATGTGTTGCAGCAAACCACACATTGGAATGACAATGACAAATGTAAAATGCAGCAAGTAGTTGTGTACCACCATAGTATTTTAAGAGTTACGATCATACAGTGGCTATGAAAATCAATTGTTCATTGTATTTGACATGAATATATATAATTCCCTACACTTGGCTGCAGCTATTTCCTTATTACAGAAGTTGTGGAAATCAATGTCTATTGTGTTTGAGTTCACAAGTAGTATTTACCATCTGAAAGCTGAGGTGAAGGGTATTTTCTAGCCGGAAGCTGGTATTTGCCATCTTTCCATATGATGTGAATGCAGTATCAGTGGGAGCATGACTGTTACTATTCAGACTAGGCAATCAGTGTGCAGTACAGTGATCATACCTAGTCAAAATCTGTTCTGGATTTGTACCATATACGATACGACATGAGAGAATCACTTTATAAGTTATTTACTTGCCGATAGAAATTAAATAGAAATTCACATAGGCAGCTACTAATAGAGTCAGACTAGAGTCTGGCTAACTATTACAAAACAGTTTTATGCTGGGGCATTTAGACCAGTGATTCTCAACCGTTTTCATGTCAAGGACCCCTAATTTAGTCCACATTTGGGCCCCGGACCCCCATTTGATAACATTTTGTCTCTCAAACCCAAATCTGAGAATATTTTTATTGTCAGATATGATTTTGTCCAGAATTCCATGACTATCTGTATTGTAGGTAGAGAGATAACAGTGCAACTATGACCAAAACAGTCATTCTTCTACATTCTCTAGTTGTGTTAACTTCTTGTAAATAAAATAATGGTGACGTTTTACAGTTTTTCAATTTGCCGTGGACCCCCTGGAACTCCCTCAAGGACCCCCGGTGGTCCCCGGACCCCCCGTTGAGAACCACTGATTTAGACCAGCTATGGGAAAATATGGGATTTTTAGGAAAGAGGGCCATTTTATGTCGAGTGTGAAAAAACATTTAGGACCTGAGCAACCTCAAACGGGTCAAATATTTGAAACCATATGCAGATTTTCTTTTTTTTTTCCAGGTTTGGCCAGTTCAATCAGATAATACTGCTTTTTTCCGAACGGTAATGATGATTGGGTCTCCACAGTGATTCCATCCCACTGAATTTATTCTCCTTTCTTAGTGGACCGTGGCTTGAAGCGCAGGCAGGTGAAGCCACTTGCTGCCTCACTGCTGGATGCCTTGGATTACGACAGCTCGGATGACAGTGACTTTGAAGTAGGCGATGCCTCAGGTAATCACAGCCTGTGTAATTTCTAGCATCCTTTAACCTATACATACATTTTTACATCCTTCATATTTTTCCTCTTAATTTGCAGGGGGCAACATAGGCATCTGATCTTTGTACTGAGATATGATATTTTTCAGCATTAAACAATAAGCACTGTAAGCTGGGATTGTAGTAATGTTAGCCAAAAGTAGCCTATGGTTATATTCCGGCAAAAACATGACATCTCATCACCTACAAAGGTAAGACTGATATACCGGTTTGCCTATATGTTTGATGACATATTGGGCCTTTCAGTTAAAATCAGATATCGGCAAATATTTCCCACTGCTGATATAATGGAGGTGGGGATATTATTTTCCTCAACAGCTTTA
The DNA here is from genome assembly GCF_046629955.1 of Centroberyx affinis. Taxonomy (NCBI): domain Eukaryota; kingdom Metazoa; phylum Chordata; class Actinopteri; order Beryciformes; family Berycidae; genus Centroberyx; species Centroberyx affinis. The sequence continues at coordinate 22,329 of NW_027278926.1, forward strand.
GAGCTGCTAACCAATCTAAACAAGTGTGGCTTTCAATGGAGAGTTGTAGTTTCCCATGATGGTCTAAATACTCTTTTCAGAGGCTTTTATACCATGACAAGAATACAAATATTGGGTAAACAGTAAATGCTTGTTAATTTTTTTTTTTCGTGAGGGAGGGGGCATGGAAATTAGCAAATTTAAATAATAATGAATATTTGCACAGAATATCTGAATATCTGAATATATATGACTTCTTTCGGCGGCCAAGGAATTGCAACGACTTAGGGTTAGGCACAGCTTACAGTGGCTTGTAATTGATATAAATCCTGAAGTCACATTTTCACTTTTCATTTTGAGACGGGTTAACTAGCCAATTAGAGCAGAGATGCAACAGAAACTTTGAGTGAAGAGTTGACATCGTGATGCAAAAATGCTGGAATAATATTGCTTTGCTGAGTACAGAAAGCGACTTTTGAAAGTAGGGCTTAACGATTTTGAAAAAATATCTAATTGCGATTATTTTGACTGATATTGCAATTGCGATATGATTCGCGATATTAGATGGAATGATCATTTTTACATCATTATTCTCATTTTCATTGGAAAACGTATTAAAATGATTATGGTGTGATTTTTGCGGGGATCTGTACCAAACAAAGATGTTTTCTTAAGTCTGTAGAATATGATGTGTAGGCCAGGACATCTCTGCAGCACCACAATATTTCCTTTAAAATGCTATTTTGACACATTTCACCTTTAACAAATATTGCGCCTCCTGCGATTTGAAAATTGCAGTAGGCCATATTGCGATTTTGATAAAATTTCTATGAATTGTTCGGCCCTATTTGAGAGCCAGAAATCTCACCACCTGGCAAAGTAATCATTGAGTCATTGGTTTTCAGAGTGACTTCATTATTCCCGTTTTGACCGTGTCATCAATGTGTTGTCTTCTAATAGGATCAGATGGCACAGGCAATGGGAGTGATGAGGAAGGGTCTAAAGCGAGTGCTGCCGGTTCAGACAGTGACTCTGATAACATTGGCTCTGCAGATGATGGTATAGACGAGGAAGAGGCCAAAGAGCTGGCCGCCGAGGACACTTTGACCGAGGACGAGGAGAAGACCAAACAGCAGCCGTCCTCAGACAGCTCCGCCAAAGACCCCCCCGCCGCCGCGCCCCCGCCCAAGAGCCGCCGCAAGAGCAAGAAGCCCCCGGACGCCGAGGCCGCCGCCCAGGCCACCGTGGCGGGCGGCGGCGGCGGCGGCGGTAGCGGTAGCGGTAGCGGCAGCGGCAGCGGGAGCGGGAACGGGAACGGGAACGGGAACGGATCCACCCCGCCGTCGGCGTCCGGCAGCGTGACCGCGGAGGAGGCTCAGGCCGAGCCCAAGAAGTGGAACTTCCGCCGGAACCGGCCCTTGCTCGACTTCACCACCATGGAGGACCTGAACGAGATGGACGACTACGACAGCGAGGACGACAACGACTGGAGACCCGCGGCCGGCAAGAAGAAGAGCAAGGCGGCCGCCCAGAAAGGAGGCACCGAGGAAGAGGACGGCGGCAGCGCGAGCGAGGACGACGATAACGACGACGACGACGACGATGATGATGACGATGACGACGAAGACGACGACGACGACAAGGAAGACGGCGATGACAACAACAACAGCAGCAGTGACAGTGACAAAGAGGTGAAGAAGCCCAAGAAGAAGGCTAAGAGCAGCAGTGCTTTTGATGAGGAGCTGACTAATGACAGCATGTCCCAGGGAAAGGGCAATGAGGTTAGTGCACCACTAATGATCTACTGAGCATCGGAGCAAAGACATTTGCATCTTCCTCCACCTTGTCCTTGTTATAGAAACCACTGCAAACGAACTTGGTCTTTGGCCTGCACAGTAGCCACTTTGTTTCGCCGCATAATACCAAACACAACAACATTCAACAAGAGTCACAAAGTCGCCGTATAATCCAGTGAGAAGTTTAGATGCTATCAGAGAGATCCCCAGAGAACGGCTCTGGCTTTGCGGTAATCGACTTAGCGTAGTGTCCATCATCATTGTGTATGGGATTTGCTAACTGCCAATAACTGGATCTGTGGTCAGAGAAGAGGGGGTGGGGGTGGGGGGGGGAGATTGTCAGTGGCTTTACTGTGGCTGTGCTTCCCGATTCCCCAGGATGCCTTGCTGGACAGAGCCCAGACCTGGAGCGCTCAGCGGATGGAGCACATCCTGATCTGCTGTGTTTGTCTGGGAGACAACAGCGAGGATGCAGATGAGATCATCCAGTGTGACAACTGTGGAGTGACTGTGCATGAAGGTAAGCGGCAGGGCGAGGACAATCGCTTTGCCAATATGTGGTGCCGCATTTGGCCTTTCGTTAAAAATCAGATATCTCCCAGTCACTGTTGTCCATTTCGATATGATGGGGGCGATATGATTACATATTTATTGCAGAATTGATCAATACTACACTGGTTGTCTATGGGAAGCCCTTAACCTGGATTAATTCTAGTGCAACATTTTGATCAAATTATGCATCATAATGATTTTAAATTTTCTAATTTAAATATATTAAATATCAATACAAAATATTAGGGCTGCAACAATTAGTCGACATAATCGACCAAATCCATTATGCAAATTCGTCAACGTAGATTTTTGTCATCGACGCGTCACTCTATCTTTACGTTTACGAAAATAATCTTTAGATTAATCAATCAGTCGAAAAAATATTTGACAGATTCATCGATTACCAAAATAATAGTTAGTTGCAGCCCTAAAAAAATGATGTTGATGTTGGCAGGTTGAATCAAAAAATATCAGTATCGGCCTTCCAAAACGCATCTTGGTTGATTTTGTTTGATTATTTGATTTTTCTATTTATTTAATTGTTCATTCAAGTTTTTGATTTGTCTTAGGCTTCTATACTGTATATATAGGTAATACTCTGGTAACATGAGAAAATGCCTTTCCTTCTTAGATTCAGCCTGTAGAATCCCTTATCCTGTGATATTGCATTATCATCATGATCAGGAACTGGGCAATAGAGACTGAGGGAGTAAACTTCCTCTTCTCGCTTTATCAGCTGATTGTGTCTCTGACTGGTTGGAAACAAAATCAATGGCTTTTTAAATCGTCTCTTGGATTTGGCCTCCTCTTCCAGACAGCCATAGTTAAGGCTGACCATGCGGGGTGGATCAATGTGACACTGCTAATTTTCAATCTCTTCATTTATTTATTTATTTGCCCTCGTTTTACTAATTTAAAGGCACCTTGAAAAGACAGGGTAAGAATATACCGAAAAGAGCGTTTCTTTTAATATGGACAGGGAATGTTGGCAGATGGTTTTTGAGACTTTTCATTTGGCAAATACACAAATATTAAATTGATATAATGACCTGAAGACTGCCTCATAATATTGTGTTCCAAGGCAAAAAAAAAACGCAGTTTCATTGAGTCACCATTTAAAAAATAAAGCAAAAAACAACTTCCCCTTTGCATAGTTGAAAAATTATGCTGTAATGGCTGACACTGAACATATTGACTGGTAACAGACATCCATTGAGATATATAATACACACACATACACACCCACACACACACACCTTGCCCTTCCTATAGAAACAAGCCACTTTATATCACCGTGATTGGCTGCACTGAATCACGGGTTAACCTTGGAGCAGCTAGAACCTTTCACGTGCAAGCAGTACTTCAGAGCAACTCATGAGATACTCTCAGACAGATAGTCTTAACACACACTCACTCACACACGTGCACTCGCACACACACACACACCATTGAGGGGTGGAAACACAGGCCTAATCACCAATTCTCTATAGGCAGACACAAGATATTAGGAGCAGGTCTTACATTTATCTTGTTCCCTTCGTTCGTTGATATTTTGTTCCTCTGAGACATGTTTAATCTCCCTGAAAAGACACAGAAGGGAGACTAAGTGGTTTGCAGTGGAGGCTTGAGAGAGAAGAGCAGGCAGCGGCGGCACTTGCGGCCAGTTCTTATCTTCCTCTCTCTGAAGACGTGAACGGTGTCCTTTTTTTTTTTTCCCGTGGCAGTACAATATGGAACTTAATTCTACCAATAAGTTTACGTTCTTGTGTTCTTACACTCAAAATTGGAATTGGAGGTTTAATGAAAAGCCGAAGCTATTTTTTGTCAAGATATATCATCTTATCCTTCTTTACTTGAGATCCCCGAAACAAGCTAAATTGAAACTTGGACACGTCTGCTCCAATTGTGTTTATTTTCCTTAGATTAAACATGGCTAATGCTTGGTTACAGTTAGAGAAGAAAATATTCCAATTTCCAAACTGTGACTCTTTGTAAATGAACTGTAATGGACATTTGGTTTGTGTTCAAATATTACTGCCATGATATTGGCTGGCTAAGAAAGCATGTAGGCCTCGTTAACTAGCGTTGGAATGCACGTTTGGTAGCAGTCCTTATTTTCTAGGGTAGGATGATCCCTCATTCCAAGCATTAACTGCTAACAAATTACAAAGTTAATTACAATTACAGCATTGGCCACTCATTCTTCGAGTGGCCTTGCTCCAATTGGGCCACGTTTGGCTACTTATCCTGTTAGCTAGGCTAATTTTCTCTGCCAGCTCTGATGTGTCCAGTAATGAACATTGCTTTTCTATTTCACTACTCTGTTAGGGGACTGCTTTCAGTCCCCCACACCAATACCTTACCCTTACAGTTCGCTTGGTGGTTAGCCAAGTTGGCCAGGTGAGCTATCTATCTGATTTCCTAGGCTAACGTCCCACTCCGAGGCTTGTCCTACATACATATTAGTATAGAGTAGCCTCTGGAAGGCTTAATAGTATTTCCCAGTGCTCCCAATCCTCCACACAGCGCCACCCATTTAGCATGCTTGTTGACACTAGGTCGATTGGCGCACAGGGGTGCTCCTGCTCTCTACCGATTGATGTTTCAGCAGTTTGGGGCTAGCTAGCTGGTGACTCAGAGTGTTCTCGCTTCTCTGCCTCCCTATCCGTCACGTAGCCCAAGCATTCTTGCTTGTTGCTATTATACAGCTATTCAGCGTCATCGCTACTTTTAGCCATTTACCATGCTTGGTTCACACATGCATGGCACCTCTCCAGGTGGATGATGGCCATGAGCTTCGTCTCATGTCTATGAGTAGAGCATTTGAAACAGGCTCTCATAGATGCTGAACGAACATGTTTAAGGTGGAAATCAGATGGCTTTGGTATTACGCCAAGGCCTAACATTTTGTTTCCCCCGAGGAGGCTCTCTTTCCAAGTTAAGTAGGTGGTCAAACTGGCTGTTTTTGGCCCCCTCCCAGGTCGAGAGGGGAGTCCAGAGCAAGCCCATTGAGAGCACTTAGGGCTTACATAGATTTTAATAGAAGTCTTAGTCGGACAGACCATTCATTTGCAATGATGTGTGCAACAAAGTTCAGCCTCTTTCTAAGCACAGGCTTTTGCACTGGATAGTGGATGTGATTTTGCAGGTCTACAAGTCCTTCCCAAACCTGCAGTCATGAAGGCCCATTCAACTAGGAGCATCTCCATGTCATGAGCTATCCTGAAGGGTCTTTCACTGGCAGACATACTATGTGCAGTGACCTTGGTTTCACTGTGCACCTTTGCCTGTTCCTACAGGGTCAGCGTGGCTGCCCAACATGCGGCTCTCCCTACCAACAGCTACAACTGCTTTGTAGCAGGTATTTGTTGGTTCCTCTTGACTCTCCTGGTATGAGCCACCCAGTGTTAAACACTGCCTCTGGCAGTCAGGAAGAATGAAGCAGAATGAGAGTTACAAATGTAACTACAATTCTAGGAATTCTGGATGACCACCAGAGTTCTCTGTCAGGGGTGTTGTAGGGGCGTTGTGCCCTACATCATCAGCTGTCAAGCTTTGTTGGTATAATTCCTCTGCTATGTGTGCACAGGACGATATTATCCAGAGATAAACACTGCCTCTGGTGGTAATCCAGCATTCATAGATACATTCCTAACTCTTGTTTTGCGGTTATTTTCTGTAGTTGGTTTAGATTACATTCTCACTCCTAACGAACCACACAGCAGTTCACTTGGAAGAGGATTGAGACCCACATCTTGAAGCGTCCTGGTGTGGTTATTTGGTGCCAGCCGAGTTCGATCAGCATTGTTTTCATGCGCCCAAATGATAAACTGCTCCAAATGCTTGGTGTGAACGCGCTCTTAGTCTAGGATGAGGCGGAGAGCAGCTCTCCTTCATTGCCCTTAGAAGCATTGCAAGCTATTCACGTTTCTACCCCGTGGTCATAAGAGTCGGGCAAGGCTGCCATCTCCAACTGAACAGACAGCTGTTCCCCTGCCAGCCGCCTATGTGCCAGCTGCAACATGCTGCCACCAACCTTAAGGGAGGAGGTTTGATTGGAACAGGAGGGGGGATGCCTTTGTGTCACAAATGCTCACCTAAGCCCTATGCACTCACTTGGAAAGGTGACTCAGAAATGGGGGGGAAATTTGTCATATATGTACATTATACTAAAATGCTGGCATGAAATTGATAACATCCAGTGCCTCTTGAGGACTCTTGCCTAGGGCTGAAACTGTCTAGAATTTAGAATTTTTATTAATGTAGACTGATGTGTGTGATTTGCGGGGGTGGGTGGGGGGATTAGAAAATGTCTACTGCTGCAGCTCAATAACAGCATTTCCATTGCAAGTATGACAAAAGACTCTTCTCTGTTGCAACAGCTAAGCCTACAGTATTCTAGGGCTGGGCAATATGGCCAAAAGCTTTATCATGATAATATTTTTCATATTGGTCGATAACCATGATTATTATTTCTGTTGTTTACAGGCTATTTGTTGCTCCTGAGTAAAAGCTGAAGAAACCATAAGATACAAACCATAAGACATATTTTTTTTCAATCCTATCATGGTTCGTTTAGTAGATCTGTAAACTATAAAATAGATCCATCAGAGTTTCACAGCGATTATTTTAGGACGCAGTCATCCCACAAATAAAACCTCAAAGAAATGCAAGGGGCTACATTAAGCATGTTAAAGGAAAATAACAGTCTGGTTAAAAGAGAGTTAGAAATAAAAGAAAAATTAATAAAAGTACAATAAGATAAAGTCAGAGACGAATTAAAACAAAATTAAAAAGGATTAAAATGGGGATATATAGGAGGAATTAAATAGATAACAGAAAAACTACATAAAAGGTTGCCTGTAAAAACATGTTTTAAGAAGTGATTTAAAAAGTGATGCTGAAGTTGGGTGGAGCCTGGGCCTGGATGGCAAAAATCTTGGATAATATACATATATGCATGGCCAGCACATGCTAAATGTCCCGGCTTCTGATGCAGTATATAGTCCAAATTCCTCACTTGTGGTTAGTGAATGGCATGTTCTTCTTCCTCCCCTTTTCTGGTAGTGTAGTAAATGTTCCAAGGTATTGCAGCCATTAATGAATTCAGGCCTTTCTGTGCATTTATCTCAGGCAAAGTTTACCTGGAATCTTGCCACCATGAGATCTAGCCATTTGATTATGAATAACTGCTGTGCTGAGGCAGGCTAGTTTGACCTGGCACTGAAGTTGTGTCCTTTCTGCTCGTAAGCAAGTTTGTTGATTAGGCCGCGTTTTTATTAGAAACGAGTTTGATTTTATGATTTTTTGAGTATGCATCTCAGGAAGTCCATGAAATGGTAGGAAAATGATTGGGTAGACAGAAATATCTTGTTTTTTTTCGGGGGTGACAAGTGTTTTGGAGTTGGTTTCTCGAAGTAAGATAAATCCTCTGCTTGTATAGGTCCGCCAATACCAATTTTTCAGAACAAGTACTAGTGCAGTCATTCATGCTGCCTAGTATAGAACAGTTACAAAAACAAGTACATCAATTGTGTGTATTGTTTTATTACCTCCGCCAAGGAGGTTATGTTTTTGGTGCCGTTTGTTTGTCTGTTTGTCTGTTAGCAGGATTACGGAAAAACTACTGGCCCGATTTTCATGAAACTTGGTGGAAGGGTGTAGCATGGGCCAAGGAAGAACCCATTAAATTCTGGAGTGGATCCGGATCCGACTCACGAACGAACAATAATAGCACGAACCTTGGCGGAGGTCTGCGCTGTCCGAGTGCCCTTCTAGTTTGATAAAAAAAAATTTAACACTGATGAAACATTGCTTATTGACAGGCTCAGACTCAGAATAGGTTGTTGGATAAAAACAGCTTTTTCAGAATAGGTTAACAGACACAAGACACAAGACACATGTTTGGAGTAAGGGGCGTGACTCCCACTTTTCCCCCACTGGAAAACTCTCGCTCTCTTGCCGTTAATAACAGCTGTCGCTATCACCATGGTTATTGCTCACTCCACCTTCACGTAAAACCAAAGGCTGGACGCAACAAGTCCAGGCGAGTTCACTGCGGGATGTCGAAAGGCATTCTGGGAAATGTAGGAAATCACTGACTGAAGCAGAAGTTGGAGAGGCAGGTTGACGAAAAGTGGATACAACAAAAAGGTAAATTACAGCATTTCATCACAAAATAACTCCTGGAAAGCAGTAAACATCACAGATTGATGATATCTAATAGTGTAAGATTATCTGAGGGTGGATTAGGTTAAAATGGATACAGACAACTTTTCAACTTTCCCCCCGTTGTCCCCCCCTAGCGTTTCCAAGTGGTATTGTTGTTTGCGCCACTGTCGCAAAGACAACCGGATCGCCTTCCCTTAGAGCCTAGCTCCATGCAACAGAACAAACCATCTGTCTGCTTATCAACTCCTTGATCATAACACAATATAGTAACTTTCACCACTGCTCATTTTTAGAAAGGCCACTGCAAGAAAACCTGTTCTTTGTTTAGATTATCGAACGGACAATGGATCATTTGTTTGTTTCTGGCTGCTAGTTGCAGCCAGAAACAAACATAGATGTTTGTTTCTGGCTGGTCCTGGCTTCCTTGTAGCTCCTGGTTCGTTTTCTGGCTGCTAGCGGTAGCGTTAGCAACATGGCTAATGCTACTGCCACCAATAGCTACCAAGGAAAACTATCCTATTCCTGTTTTGGTTGCGCAATGGATGACGCAATTCCGTTGTGCCGTAAATGGAGCCTTCATTCTCCCGGGAGATCGTACCCGGTGGCAGACAGAATTGCATAGTGAAAGCGAGGCTTATAGAGAACCAATCTAAACGCCGATGGTGTCATTATTCTATGGCCATTACACTGTGCAATCAACATTTACTTCATAATGATAAGTTAAAGCAAAAAAGTTGTCTATAGGGTCTTTAACGGTTAAAGAAACGCTTATTCAGAATAGGTTAACAGATGGAAACAGCTTGTTCAGAATAGGTTAACAGATAAAGAGCATCGGTTTCGCCTAATAAACCATACAAATGACGTAAAGTAACGAAACCAGAATCAAGTGTGCTGATAACATGTTAGCTCACACAAGGCAACACAGAGTACCTTGAGTCTGGTTGAAACCTGGCGCCCTCGACGTCACTATCATAAAACGTTAATCGGCGCACCCTTGTACGGGGAACAAGAGCGCGAGTTTTGGCAAGACCGAAGAAAGAGAGAGTCAAACAAGGGAGGACTCGTGAGGTGGAGATGAGAGGCGAGCCGTCGTTATCCGGCCGCTCTCGCCGCTCGTCTTTGTTCTCCGCCGCCCGTCGCTCCTCCTCCGCCACGAGAGGAAGAGGCCGAGACGAAAGGCGGGCGGCGAGGACCCGGGTGCGGGATCAAAAGCCCCCGACGAGCAGGCGTCCAAAGAGCCGGCCGTACGCGCGGAGCTCATCGAGGAGTCCCGTTCCCGCCGACCTGCCTTTTGATTATCCCACTCTGGCCGGAGATCATTAACCATACCGCCGGCTCTCTCATTGCTTTTATTTGTTTTTGACTGTAAATGCTAATTAAGGCCCTTTTTTTCTTTCTCATTAAACTTTTTCTTCCCCGACTGTTGTGCTTTCCCATTTTTCTTTCCCAATACGTTGCGGTTTCAGTTTTCTTATTTTGTCATTAGTGGGTAATGGTTCCCCCTGTCATTCAATGGTGGGAGGCAATAAAAAAAAAAAAAAAAGGTTCTTTAATAAATGACCGTCATGTTGTTGTTAATAGGCCTTTTCTGATTCTACCACCAATTATATGGAAGTGTATTGATTTCGGTTAGACTCTTAATGAGTTCTGGACTGTAAACTTAATTATCTCCGTAAATGTGCTCAAGTCATTTACGTTGTCCCAGCTTATTTATTCAAATTCATACTAAGTGGAATAAGTTTCAGAAGACTTTAGACATCACACTAACTACTCCATTGACTCTGAGTACATATGAAACGGAATAATTACATCGTTTTTTGTTGTTTTTTTAAATGGGGATGCATTTTGTTTCCTATGTACTACGGAGTAATAATTCACTAAATGATCTGAAAGAAAGCAGGTGGCACTGGTACTCCCATATGTCATCTACAACCTTTTTGTTTTTTTTTGCCTTTTCCCCACAACTGCTATGCAAACCACCAATTGCATAATCTAATTAGCTTTATTTAGCGATCGCTGAGGCCGGAAGCCGGATGCGCTTTGTGTTTTGCGGCTCGGCCTGTCTTCTTCCAGGCTGATTTTACTTAGGACTTCTTTATACGAGCGCTTTCGTCTGTCTTGGAAAGAAACATGTTACCACTGATGAGGAAATTGAACTGAACTAATCTAATGGGGCTCTGAACAGCTTTTCATCCTTCAGAGAAAAGGATAATCCCGCTAGAAGCAATGTACAAAGACCAATTGTGATGGTTTACTTTTCAAATATTAATTACTCAATTTAGACTTTTTAGAGATTATAGTAGTTATAAAAGTAAGAGTGCCTAAAAAATATATTAGGCTTGCTACATACTGAAATATGCCATTGACATCAGGCATCAGGGATAGTGAATGATTTCCATGTAGAAATGTACTTGAAGTATGTTAATTGTATGTATTGAGTATCACAGTCTCAGCCCTTATGATAATGGTGTTGCTTTACCTCACAGTGATGGAGGGAGACACGGACATATTATTGGGCATGTTGATAGCTATAGATAGATTATTAGTATGAGACTGCTGCCAAGATGAAAATGGGAACCATCAATGCACTGTCAGAATAACAGATGGCTCGCTCACTATTATGAGGTGCTCATCACTTTTCTTTTCATCCCATGGACAAAAACACCCCCCTTCATTACCTTCATATTGTATCACCATGCGCATACACAGACATGATTTCATATTCTCACCCCTTGATGCATTGCTTTCGTCGAGGGCAACGCAACCGAACGCAACCGAAACCCAGACCTTTCTCACTATTCAATCTCGATGCATTTAAAAGTACTACTCTCGATTCAGTCAACTCCACCCTGGCCCCCTTCTCTTTTACTGCCAAGCTCGTCATTTCCGACAAGGATAATCTTTACTTCTGGGATTACGAAGCTATCCTGTAGTCATCACTTTTTGTCAGCTTAGCTCATATTAGCCAGCAACCCGTGGCTTAGCGGTCTGAGCTTTGTATCTCAGTTCAAAAGGAACATCGGAGATTTGTGCAACGGTTCAGCCGTAAGTCGGTTAAACCAGCGCGGCGGTCGTTCAGAACCCCAGTGCCACGGTTCACAGCCCAATCAGTATTAAGTGCCCAACTGTTGCCAGAGGTATTCCAGTAATACCTTTCTTTAAGAAAATAAACGTTGAGTGGAGCTATATCGGAGCAAGCGGGACTTAGCCTCCTGACCTTGCCGCGTACTGTGTGGGGGGAAAATGGAGGTAAAGATGTGTGGCGGTTTTCTTTCATATCTCGCGTGGGTAGATTCTAAGCAGTTATCCCCATTTGAAGGTCAGGACATAGCTCCAGCTGTGCCTTAATTGCCCCATTCACGTAATCAGCGGCGTGATCGGTGTAATCCCGGCTTCGAGTTGTTCTCAAAAAGAAACCGGCAAGCCTGTAAAAACCGACAAGACACAGCCCCCAGCCGCTGAGGAGCAGGGTTCAAAATTAGCGATTCACCGTGACACGCGGCGGCCGGTCTCTCTCAATCAGAAAAGGACATGCACACGCCAAACAAAGCGCAGAGCTGAATAAACAGCTCCGTCCGCCCCGGTGTTTGCCTTCGATGGGCCACCTGACTCCCCAGCGTGGCACACAGTGACGAGCATGCAGAACACTGAGCTTTTGATTTGCGAGTCTTTCCCATCGCTCAGAAAGCCCGAAGGCCGGTTGACTGAATTAGGAGTTAGCGCGTTATCTCCCCAAACGGAGGCAGAGCACTGATTGCTGCCCTCATTGGTAGCAAGGAGCACGTTTTCTCGGTGTAATAGCCGCCGTAGAAACCGCATCAGCCGAGTAATTGTTTAGGCAACCTCAGAAAATTAACAGGTCGGCTTTAAAATGCTTTCTCGCGGCTTCTTCTTGCTTCTCTGAGGGCACTTTTTTTTTTTTTTTATCAAATGTTCAATTTGCGGTGCCGCTGCGTCATAGTAGATTGACGGCTTTAGACAAGAAAGCTGTTGGTTCTGTTTGTCTCACCTTCATTGTCCTCTAATTGGATCCCAGATAGACATAATAGCAAACCACATGGTTAGATATACTGTATATATGCACACCCCTTGATTTGAGTTAGCTGATTACGGGGCATATACCGATGCGTCATTGGCATTGGCGTTGGCCGACATTTCTCCTCTCATAGAAAATGAATGGGCTTTCTTGTAAATGCACCTTGAGGGATAACACACTTATATCGCAGTTGGAGACAAATACCCGCAATGATCTCTTCACATTCAGTTCTGGCAGGGTGGAACTACTTTTGATACAGCTGTAACTGTAGTGATTGCGGCCATATAAAGCGTAAAAATACAACGCACACATTATTTTAAACGATGGATTATGTTAGTCAAGGCAGCAGTGCGTCCCTGTGACCTGTTTTTAATGTGTTTTTGAAAGCGATGGGAGCCTCTGACTTCTGGGAGGCAGGGCAAACCTGCTGTAGAACGGACAGTAGGAGCCTTTGACTGTGGCAAATACATCACTGGGTTTAGACTTTTCATGGGCATTAATGGCGATAGGGAAAAAAACAAAAATAACACCGGTGTCATCCTTTTAAGAATTCAACGACTAAATGAGTTTTGGCAATTGGAAAAGGTTTAACCAATCACCTCAGGCACGGTGTTGTTTTTATGCTCCCTGTTTTGCAGGCTGTCTTAAAGGAATAGTTCACCCAAAAATGAAAATTCTGTCATCTACTCACCCTCATGCCAAATGAAACACAGGTGAAACTTGTTAGTCCATATAACACACAGGGGGGTTGCCAGCACAACTTGGTAGCAGCCTTCTCCAAAACAATTGAAGTCAATGGGGACCTGTTCTTTAGAGTTCCGAAACAAAAACAAGCCAAACAATCACACTGTGAATAGAAAGACCTATACACCATTATTTGTTGCAAATCAATCCGCTGTAGTTAAGATTTGCACTAAATGATGGTGTAAATATACTGTAGGTCTTTTTGGAACTCTGAAGAACTGGTCCCCACTGACTTCAGTTGTTTTGGAGAAGGCTGCTATGGAGTTGTGCTGGCAACCTCCCTGTGTGTTATATGGACAAACTTCACCTGTGTTTCAACTGGCATGAGGGGGAGGAGATGATGACAGAATTTTTCATTTTTGGGGTGAACTATTCCTTTAAAGTCCTTTGCGTGCCTCTTTAGCCGCTGAAAGGTACGAACAGTCAAACCTCGAGCCTGTGTTTCTTCTGGTTCTCGGCTCTAGTGACCGGGTTGGACTGATGTCACCTTTAATCCCGTAACGTAACGGACGTAACGCTATACCCACCCAGTCGTTTCCCGTGTTTTCCAGGGTGCTACGGCGTGGACGGCGAGAGCGACTCCATCATGAGCTCGGCCTCGGAGAACTCCACGGAGCCGTGGTTCTGCGACGCCTGCAAGAACGGCGTGACCCCCAGCTGCGAGCTCTGCCCCAACCAGGACGGCATCTTCAAAGAGACGGACGCCGGGAGGTGCGGGGGGGGGGGGGGGGGGGGGGGACACACAATGACCACACGGACAGCTACCCTTTTTTTAAACGAGAGGTGTGGAAAGCGTTTGGGAAACAAATAATTGCTATTGACCTCCCCCCCCTGGTCAAAACGCCGCAGGCAGCCCCCCAAAAAAAAAAAAAAAAAAAAAAGCTATCTAAATTGTGCATACATTCAGTATTGGAGAGAAAAAGAAGTTGGATTAAGGAAGGGGGGAGAGAGAGAGCGAGAGAGAGAGAACTAGAGTGGAGGAATGAGAGACGGGAGGGGGGGGAAGAGGGAAGAAGAGAGAGATAGAGGAAGAAAAGGAGAGAAAGGGAGTGAGAGAAAAGAGTGTGTTATGTGGAGCGTGGAGACTTCAGCCACGTTATCGCTGATAGTGCTCCTCAGCCAGGCTGCACCCGAATTTACTACTTCACTAGAGCATGAAAAACACAGCAAATTAAACTGTGAAGCGCTCGCTTGCTAGAGATGGATATCTTTATATTGGACTTCGGATTCCCTTCCCTAAAGTCCGCATTTGAAATTGTGTCACACCAAACTGTAGCCCAGAGTTTTTGGGGGGCTCCATAAATCTCTGAATCCTTTCCGCAGCCAATTTCACGACGGCAAAGTTTCTCATTGTCTGGAGTAATTGACCTCACTTAAGGTCCTAAGTGGGGAAAATAAGCCCAGTTGCAGATTTGGATCAAATTGATCGCGGTGTTACTTAAAAGCACGCAGAAATCAGTTTTTACCTGCTGTTACTATTCATCTTAAAATGTTTTCGTTTTCTGAATTTCACACTAATGCGTTTTGCAGGTGTGTGTTCTGTTTTAAACAAGCCCGGTTATCGGCCGATTTGATGTTTTTTTTTTTTCCCCTCAATTTCCTCAGGTGGGTGCATGTGGTTTGTGCACTTTACGTCCCCGGGGTAGCTTTTGGAGACATAGATAAACTGCGACCAGTGACTCTCACAGAGATGAATTATTCAAAATACGGGGCCAAGGCAAGTACTCCTTCTTCATGTTGATGTAAAATGCTGATGTTCAGTGTGAATCAGGCTGTAATGACATGTATTAAATCTTAAAATCCTACCTCATTTTACTTAGTGTATGTATCCAAGTGTATTGATCATGTATTCTTGCCTTACCGTCCACTGCTGTACATGATGTCCAGCTAAACTAGGTCACTCTCATAGGTATTCTAGCTTGAACGTATTTTTAGGGACACTTAAGCTGAAACTCAACTTTTTCCTTCGAAGGGAACGACTTCAAATGAGCGCAAGCACTTCAAAAGGTACTCAGAGTCGTTTGAAGAAAGTGCGTCTGATTATTTTAATTTTGAGAAGTCACGAGGCCGTGATCAGATAGGCCTTCCTTTCTTGCAGCCGCGAGCGTCTCTAGCAGCAGAGAGAGCAGGAGCCCGAAAAAGTTCCATCGTTTTCATTTTATTTTTCGCATTCAAAAAAAGAGCCTTCCTTCTCTCAGCCTCAACTTGAAGTCTCCCTGTTGTTGTTTCGGCTTGGCGTAGGAGTGCAGTTTCTGCGAGGACGCCCGCTTCGCCCGGACCGGAGTCTGCATCAGCTGCGACGCAGGCATGTGTCGCTCCTACTTCCATGTCACCTGCGCACAGAGGGAGGGGCTCCTGTCCGAGGCTGCAGCGGAGGAGGTAAGAGAAGCAACACGGGCCATTCAACTCCTCATCGATATTGGCTTAGGGAGAAATTCTACCTTCCCCTGGAGTTAGCGTTCAGCCGATAGGGCTTGTCGAAAGCTGGTAGAGGTATGTTTGGATTGAAGGTTACGATGTTTATATTTGATATTGTTAAATGTGACCATTTTCATACCAGAAAGTTACAAAAAAAATCACAAGTATTCAGTGTGTCCCCCAGAAATGTATTGTTGGCAGGGTGGAATTGCCAGTTAAACAGCATTTAGACAAGGAGACACTACAACCAGTGCAGTATTGATCAATAGATATGTAATCAAACTGCATCATATCCCATCTTTAATGGCAGCCCCATTAGGGCTGGGCGATATGGTTGAAATCAATATCATGATAATCATAAGGATTTTTCTCGATATCAATATATATCATGATATGGTTCATGTATGCAAAATCACGTTAAATAATCAAATGAATGTTCATCTCATTGAACCGAATGGTAATGTTAGGTGTGATGTCAAACAAAACTGAAATATTCAAATAATATTCCTACCATACCTCATTTTATGAGAGTTTTTAAGTAAAATTTGCTTGTCATCATGAATTTAGACTGCATAAATGTGTGTCACTATCAAAATATCTTCATATCATCATGATATGATTCCCCTGAAAGACAATAAATGATAATATTGAATTATCCCCCAGCCCTAAGCCCCATATATCAGCAAACTGATACTGAAACTGAACTGAACTAATTCTTGAGTTGGACCTGTATCATGTGCCCCCCCCCCCATTTTAAAATAGTAGTTTGCCAGTTCTCCAGTTACTGAATAGTAGATGAGGTTTGGGAAGCTCTGTCTAATAATCAAGGATCAGTATCATCATGCTTATCCCAACCGCATAATTAAAGTGCACAAGTGTTGTTGCTGCTAGATTCAACTGGATTAGAATGAGCTAAATTAGCTCCTTAGTCATCACAAAATAGACTTAATAAGTCAAATTATTTAGTATTATAAGTCATTTCAGCTTGATATAGGACAGTGAACGCTTTGTGTGATTTTAATCTCAGCTAAATGAGTGAACAGAATCACAAGCTAAGTGGTTTCGATATCGATATAACGTCTTTACAGTTGGACTCCTTTAACAGAACGCATTGGGTATTCACGACCACTGACCAGTCTGCAGTGCGGATCATGTATGCACCATGCATCACTTATTTCTGCACGATATAAGCATCCAGAAAAGTGCCTACCCGCCGCAAACCACTTAATCCAGTCAACTGTGCAAAGGGCCCCTATCAACAGGTGAAAGTGCTGATAGCATCCACTGAAACACCCTAAGCCTAAATGATTCCAGGAAGCCAGCAGCTGGAAAATGCCTCTTGCTTTTTTTTTTTTTTTTTTTTTTTTTTTTTGGATTTCTCTTACTCTGACAGAGTGAGAAATGGACAGGAATAGAGAGTGTAATAGGCCAGTGTTAGTAAAAGTAAAAGGTGTAAAAAAAAAAAAAATGTCCCTGTTGTTCTTCACCGCTTACAGTACCTATCAACGTGTGTGTGTGTGTGTTTCCTCAGGATATCGCCGACCCGTTCTTCGCCTACTGCAAACAGCACGCGGACCGCTTTGACAGGAAGTGGAAGAGGAAGAACTACCTGGCCTTGCAGTCGTACTGTAAAGTCTCCCTGCAGGAGAGAGAGAAGCAGCTCGCCCCTGAGGCTCAGGTGAGCTGTGTGTCACTCATCCATCGTCTTTCATGTCAGCTGCAGCAGTGGTGGAAAGTCACTAAGTACATGAACTCAGGTACTATACTTCAGTACAATTTCGAGGTACTGGTACTTGAGTATTTCCATTTTGTGAGAGATTCTACTTTTCCTCCGCTACATTTCAGAGGGAAATCTTGTACTTTTTTCTCCACTACATTTATCTGATGGCTGGAGTTACTAGTTACTTTGCAGAGTAAGGTTTTCCATGCAAAACATATGATAAGTTCATATATATATATTGCATTGTTAGTTTAAACTCCCCAACAGTATATGGAGCAGTTATACCCACAACATTAAAATACTTCTTACAGGTCAATGCTTCAATAATTTAACACTCTGACAGAATGAGTCCTTTTACTTTTAATACTTAAGTACATTTTACTGCTAATACTTCTAAACTTTAACTTTTAAGTAAACTTTTTGAATGCAGAACTTTTACTTTTAATGGAGTGTATTTCCATTATGGTATTGCGGCTTTTACTTATTTGAGTACTTTTTCCACCACTGAGCTGTAGTGGCAAAATCTTGGAAAAAGAGTGGGGACGTTTTGCCAGTTGTCACTTCTTCAAGAGGTTAGTTCAGACGGGTGGTTCTCAACGTGGGGTCCGGGGACCACCAGTGGTCCTCGAGGGGGTTCCTGGGGGTCCCCAGCAAATTGATGAATGGTTAAATTTTAGCTTTATTTCGACGTTAACACAACTAGAGAAGGTATAAGAATCTATTTTGATCATAGTTTCTCTGTTATCTTTCTACCTACAATACAGATAGTCATGGAATTCTGAATAAATCATATCTAACAATAGAAATACTCTCAAATGGGAGTTCGTGGCCTTAATGTGGACTAAATTAGAGGTCCTTGATATGAAAAAGGTTGAGAATCACTGGTTTAGACTTAACACTTGGATTTAGGGTTATGGTCAGAATTAGAATTAGTCCTTACAAGTATAATAATACAAATGTGTGTCTCCCTACCCCCCCCCCCCCCCGGCAGGCCCGCATCACCACCCGCCTGCAGCAGTACCGGGCGAAGGCGGAGCTGTCGAGGAACACCCGGCCCCAGGCGTGGGTGCCCCGGGAGAAGCTGCCGCGCCCGCTGACCTCCAGCGCCTCGGCCATCCGGAAGCTGATGAGGAAGGCGGAGCTGATGGGCATCAGCACGGACATCTTCCCCGTGGACACGTCCGACACCAACGCCAGCATGGACGGCCGCCGGAAGCACAAGCAGCCCGCCCTCACCGCCGACTTCGTCAACTACTACCTGGGTGAGGAAGCCCTGGTTGAATTCTCTTTATGATCTGAAACACTTACGAGTTTAATATTCACATGCAAAAATAGAAAAGTAGAAAACGATCAGTGTGTTTCCCCCTAGGATAAATGCTCAAATTTGACACCCGTTTTTTCATATTCCTAATTCGGTTTCCTAAATTGGAGTATGTTTTATTTCAGCTGAAATCTGATGCTTCCTCTTTCATACTCATACGCTTGAAAAAAAAATGAGTCTAAAAGCTTAATTCTGCAATTATGGGACAGACAACAAATTCAGATTATAGACTATTGTGCTCAATTTTTTAGTTTTTTAATTAGGATGTTAAACTGATAAGAGTCACATGGCCCTCCTGTACATGGCATGTTCTTCTATTTGTATGGAGAATTATTCCAGATTAAAAGCCAGGCTTTATCAATCATGCATGATACCTTCATTAATAACCATTATTTAAACAGGGAAATCACACAGCACGGCTCTCTTTTATAGAACTAACCGCTAGGCATGGGACGATATGAAAATATCATGTCACGATTATCCTGGCCAAAATAATTGCCATTCACGATATTATCCCGATAATCATCAAAATATGCTTAAAACTCTTATAATGGCACTAAAACATACTGGAATCACTTTACCTTACATTTTGTTAAGAATCAAATATTTTTATTGCGTCATAGGACACATATCTTTTTTTTTAGTGAACATCCTTTTTAGTGAAAAACAAACAAGGACAAATTCAGACTCTCGCCAACACCCAGCAGGTAATCACAATGAGAGAGAAAAAATCCATTAATAAAAAGAATCTACCTATCAACCTGATATCCAAACATTCATGGTTCAAAATAAATCAGGAAATGAATAGGACTGTACGCTAGTGAGCTAGACAGCTTTTTCAAGTCACTCATGAGGATATTCACGATTATCCCGATAATGGAAATTCACCAAGATCAAATTATCCTGAGTGTTTTTATCGCGATAAAAGATCAAATCTCATATCCTCCCATCCCTACCAACCGCACACTGTCTCCAATGCAAGTTTCACATTTATTGTGCGTCACGATAAACAATAAATGTGAAATTTTGCAAACTTGCGGAAGCTTTTCTCTTTGAATTCATAGTACTGACATTAAAAATATGAATTTGGGAGCAAACATTTGTTGGAAATTTAGACATAATACAAAAGGAAGATTACAATTGGACATAACAACAACAAAACATAAACTTTCACCTATTTATTTGCAGAAATTACTGGTCTAAAGTGAGAGAATAGGATAAGAACATTTTGCTAATTCTGATAAATCGTTCCTTCTGGCGCCAAATAATCTCGTATAACAGTGGGTAAATCTATACAGGAATGACATGTGGCATCATAATGAAAACACGGATGCTGTGTTATACATAAAAAACAAACAAAAGAAAAAACAGTCCAAAGGGGAACAGCATAGGCTTCCATCGCCTTTTGCTGTTCCTCACAGTTATTAAGTTATTGTTTCCCGCCTCTACGATAAAAAAAAACCCGAGGTAGCCCGGGCAGAGCGTGCCAGACTCATGTAGACATCCAGCATGTAGCCGTGCATAAAGGCATCCCCCCCCCCACCCCCACCCCCCACCACCCCCCCCAAATGAATGATGATGATGCCAGCTGCGGAGGAGACGGGCACGCCAGTAACCTTGAAGAGCACACTCCATTAGCCCTGCAGCAGAAGGCCTATCTGCCATCAGTACACACTCTCTCACGTGCTTTTTTTTTTTTTTTTTTTTTTTTTTTTTTCTTGTGTATAGATTGCGATCGTGCTATTGATTTTTTTTCTCCCTCCCCCCCATTGATATTCAGAGCGGAACATGCGCATGATCCAGATCCAGGACAACATCTCGGAGCAGAAGAGCCTGAAAGACAAGCTGGAGAGCGAGCAGGAGAAGCTGCATGTGGAGTACAACAAGGTTAGCAAGAACAGAGAGCCACCTTACCCCCCCCCCCCCCCCAAAAAAAAAAAAAAAAATACCAAAGGGTCATTGCAGTACTGAGTATTAAGTATCATCCGGCATCAAGCATCATTGCCTTTATTGTTTGTGAATAATGTGCGACTTAACTCGTAAAAAACTATTTCACCGCGTTAACTACTGCTTTACTGTGCAACGTGATCATAAAAAAAAAAAGGCGAACACTCCTCTCCTCTCCTCTCCTCCTCTCCTCCTCCTCCTCCTCCTCCTCAAAACACGGCGACCTCTGCGAAGACGTCGGCGTCGCTCCATCTGTCAAAAGACGCGGAAAGGGAAATAAAAAAAAAAACAGCCGGGTAAAAAAAAAAGTCAGAGGAGTTAATGTTGCGTTCAGTCTTTTCTGCCGCCGCGTGTTAAGCGTTATTAATGGAGTGTGTGTTGCTAATTGCGCCGCTCGGCTTGCTTTTACGCTGCCCCCCCCCCCCCCCCCCCCCCATACCCCCCCTTCGCCCCCGCCCCCCCGGCCTTGGGAGAGAGAGAGAGAGAGAGAGAGAAAGAGGCGGCGGCTGGAGGAAATGTCGTTAGAAGCCCTGGCTCCGGCTGATACAGTTGCGAGGTCTTAACTTAGCGAAAGAGGAGGGGCCCCCCCGTCCCCCCCCCCCCCGTCCCATGCAGACGATACGAAGTGTTGCATTTAAAGATTACGGTGGCCCCCCCCCCCACCCCCCACCCCCCGTAAACCTGGGCGCTTCGCTTTTTACTCTCCACGACTGGAATCGCTGATAAAGTAAAAAAAAAACAACCCTGGGAATGTTTGGGAGATTTACCGCGTTTCTGGATGCAGGGGGAAATAATTTTCACCCCCCCCCCCCCCGCTCCCGTCCCTCTCATTCCCGGAGCTTATCTCGTGTTTAGCATCAAAGTGACTCCTCAAGTGTATGCCACATGATTTCTTTTTTTTTTTTTTATGTCAAACCTAGGCGAGGCCCCTATAGCGACAGAGTTCTTCGCTCTTGTTCAGGGGCCAAAATGACCCTCCTGCCAAAGAGACCATAACAGTTATATTCAGTCTTTTGGTTTGGACTGCGAGCCAATCAAATCAAAACAAAGCAATGGCTCTATATGACACAGGCCTCCTGATTGGCTGCCTGTCACACTGCTCTACACTAAAGTTCTGTTTCTCTGCTGTCTGGGTGGTTAGCCTGCCACTAAACAAGTGTGTGTGAACGGGGTGTATAACCGCGAGTACAAAAGTGTTTGAATGTAAGATTTTAGAATTTTTGAAAGAGAGAGAGTGTGTGTGTGTGTGTGTGTGTGCTAATAGGGGCAGAAGCTCTACCTAACGTTATCTATGCCCTCCTGCTGTGCTCTCTCCCACGCAGCTCTGCGAGTCTCTGGAGGAGCTGCTGAATGTCAACGGGCAGCTGAGGAGCGAAGGCCAGGCCATGTGGACTCTGCTGGGGGGCGTGCTAGGCCAGGTACCCATCGCTCCCCCCTCCCCCTCCCCCCCCTCCCTCCCCCCCGTTCTCTCAATCCGCCCCGCTCTCCTCCCCCCACCGAAACGATTATTTGTTTTAAAAAAAAGTTTGAGGAAAAGGTCCTCTTTATAGATTTCCTTTTTGAGCTTAACAATGATTTGTGACGGAGAGGAATCCGGATTGCAAGTAGCAACCCACACGGCCCGCAGTGGGGGTAATTCTCCAGTCTGTAATAGCCCCGCTGTTTGTAAAAATCCTTTCATTTGCACTAACTGATTGACCTGTCATTTGCCATGAAGTCAGACCTGACTGTGAAGGTAAAAGCTGTCTCCCGCTTCCCGCTCCCATGGCAACCGCATCGCCAGGATGCGCCACCACAGGTGACGGGTCATTTAATGAGTGCGAAATGCAATCTGCAGAAGTAGACTGTGAGATCTCTGTTGTTTTGTTTTTTTTGTTGTTTTTTTTTTGTTTTTTTTTTGAGGTAACGGGAGTGTTTTGGAAAAACTTTTGAGTGTTTCTCTGACGCAGAAAGCATTCACGCACATAAGTGTGAATTCATAATTGAGTCCAGGGTCTTACAATCTGAGCTGTTACCAGCAAGTCACACAGATGTCAAGTCGTGTCCAGATGAAGGAATTACTAGAGACTCACACAACAGTTGTCTCAGTATAATCCTCATTCCTAATATAGATGGAATAACACTCATGAGCAATTCCTTTAAGGAGCATTGAGCAAAGAGTAAAACACCTTGCAGAAGTTATAGTCATAATAACAGTTCTACAGGTCTTCTATAGTTCAGCCCCAGTGATACAGAGGTTTTCCATATTGAGCATTGGATTCATTTGACTGTATATGTATCAATCCCTTCCAGGTATTTGTTATTGAAATTAAAGCAAATGTGTAAACTGATCCCCACAATATTTGTGAGAACTTGTATGTTTGCAAAATAACCCCAATTTTCAAAAATCAACAGAGCACTTACAGTTTTGGTTAATCACCGCACTTCAGTTGCATGCAATTTTCCAATCAAACCATACATGAACACACTATGTTTACCTGGGTCTTCTTCTTCTACTATAAATAACAAGCCATTGGAGCTTTATAGAGGGAGGAGATGGAGGATTCAGAATACAAGGAGTCTGAGTCACTTTGTTTTTAATTTATAGTTTCCATTTATCCGGAGCATTCGGGTTGCATGCTATCTGTCAGAAGAACATAAAGTCTTTCTCAACCATTAAGGAGCATTCTGTAAATGAAACCATACAGTTATGAAATCATGGAAAATAATTCAAACGGACTGATTTTATTTGGTTCTTACTGCGCTGCTGTTGAGCTTAAAGTTTATTTTATAAAGACTGGAACCCAAGCAGCAGTGTTTTACTTTGTCGTACCACTGAGCTCATGATTTTTTTCTGCACGTTTTCAAATTCCATCACCATTTTTTTGAGAAAGGCCACCACAAAATCAGGCATTTTCGGTGGCAAAAATCACAAAAAAATCTGTGAAATCCTGGAGATGACATTCCCACCGGAGTTCTATTGCTTACCCTTAGTCTTCTACATAGCCTCACTCCAAACACTTGTGCCCTAAAGCCCAGTATTCCCAACAGTCACGTTTCCTCTTTTTTTTTTTGCCATATTGTGTGTACATCTGCGACCCGCTCATGTCCCCGTCCCCCCCCCCCCCCCCCCCCCAGCTATCACAGTCATCCATGTCATTGTTACCAGACATCAGTAGGTGCCGCGAACTCCCGAGACTTTACAGAAGGTTATTGGAGGAAATTGAAATCATATCCCCCCCCCCCACACTTCCCACGGCTCCTGGAACCGCACGTGTAATCAATCCTTTTCGAATCCCCACCTATATATAAGCGGCATAGAAAGGCTCGATTAAAAGGCGCGGGTTGTGTTGAGAGCGTGGGCCGCACAGATAAACGGCGAAAGCGATGTAGAGGAGGACGGGGGGGGGGCAGCGGGGACGGGGCGAGGACTAGGAGGGAGAGCGGCGGTGAATCCGCAATGGCCGCCATAAATCACCTAATTAGAAACATGCAAGGTTTAAGTAGCAACATCAGTCACACCGCCGCGTGCTTTTGTGTCATCTATCTGCTACATTTTCATCTCCTATTTGTCATCCTGCCGGGTGCATTACCAGAAATTATTGATGTCCCCGACCGGGACTCGCATCCCTCATCTCCCCCCCCCCCACCCCCACCCCCATACACAGTTTTTTTTGTTCCGGACGCCCCTGGGAGTCCGGGCTCCCTCGGCAACTTGCAGAAGAAGAAAACATTAAGAAATATTTTCATCCGGACTCTGTAAAAAAAAAAACTCGACGGGCTCAAACTACCTGCTTCTCATATGAATTCGTTTGCCAGTTGACTGATCTTAGCAGTGTGGTTCTCAACATAGGGTCCGGGGACCGCCAGGGGTCCTTGAGGGGGGTTCCAGGGGGTCCCCAGCAAACTGATGAATTGTTAAACTTCAGCGTTATTTCATTTTACAAGAAGTGAACACGGTTAGAGAATGTAGAAGAATGAAGTTGCTTAATGCTACACCGGTTGTCTATGGCAGTGGTTCTCAACGTGGGGTCCGGGGACCGCCAGGGGTCCTTGAGGAGGGTTCCAGGGGGTCCCCAGCAAATTGATGAATTGTTAAACTTCATGATTTTGTCATTTTAGAATGACTGTTTTGATCATAGCTTCACTGTTATCTCTCTACCTACAATACAGATAGTCATGGAATTCTGGACAAAATCATATCTGACAATAAAAATATTCTCAGATTTGGAGAGACAAAATCTCATCAAGGGTCTGTGGCCCTAATGCGTCCTTGATATGAAAAAGGTTGGGAACCACTGGTCTATGGGAAGCTATGATTTTAATGAGATATTTTGATTTAGTGTCCTGTTATCAGTGGTTCTCAACATGGGGTCCGGGGGACCACCAGGGGTCCTTAAGGGGGTTCCAGGGGGTCCCCAGCAAATTGATGAATTGTTAAACAGCATTATTTCATTTACAAGAAGTTAACACAGTTAGAGAATGTAGAAGAATGACCGTTTTGATCATAGTTTCTCTGTTATCTCTCTACCTACAATACAGATAGTCATGGAATTCTGGACAAAATCATATCTAACAATAAAAAATATTCAAGCTAGAGGTCTGTGGCTCTAATGTGGACAACACTGGGGGTCCTTGATATGAAAAAGGTTGAGAACCACTGTCCTAAACCACCGCATATGAAACGGAACTCTCAGGAACCAGACTCACTCAGAAGGTTTTTGCGCGGGGAAGAGCCGTGCGCTACATTTCCAAAGTGACCACATCAGAAAGCCATGCCATTCACTAAACCATGCACAATGAGTGGAAAGCTGCCCAACAGCACAGGTCTAAAAATAATTAAAAAAAAAGCTGTGTGCCTGTCACGGTCATGCATATGTAAATTCTATGTAAATCTGATTATTTCCCCCCCCCCACAATATTTATTTGTAGGCGAGGCCAATGCAAACGGAGACAGTGGCCTTAGACTGTGTTCACTAACACTCCACAACACCGACAGCACATATAAGATCCCTTGAAAGGTGGAGTAAGGACTTCACACAAAGAGCATCAAACATTGGTCAGGAGGATAGGAAGCTAGAATCTCAGATCAGATTAGATGGGAAGCTGGGAAATTTCTCTTCCAGCTTGCAGATGGTGATGCAGCTATTTGCTTGTGCACCGCTCTTTTCAAGGGCTCGTTTGTGCCACGGCTTCACTATAGCGTAGATTTCTTTGCGAATAAGTCGAAAACTCTCTCGGCTCAAGCGACTGAGGCACAAAAAAAAAATGCAACGCAATTTCAGTGACTCTGAGTCCTGAGTTTTCCCTGAGGGCCATAGCAAGTCACGTGACTCCAGGCTACCTGAGATCACTCCCTCAGCTCACCACCTCCGTATAAACCGTTATGCTCCGAAGAGGCCAGATGGCTTCGGGCTGGTCCGTGTACCTGGCTGTCTCCGCTCACTATTTATAACCCATACCTTTAAACTTCATCTCTCTGATACACCCTGTTAACGATGTTCAAACCGCTCTATATCAGCGGCGGAGAGACTTTTTTTTTTTTTCCTCCTACCGGCCGGACGCGAGGAGACAGCAGCCCCACAATTAGGAGATAGCCCCCGCAGCCCCTTGGGCTCTGGTCATCCTGCCCCCCCCCCCCTCCCCATCTGTCAGGGCCCCCCTGCGGGGTAGCTCCCGGACCGAGCGCGCTCAGATTAGAGCTGCCGCTGGGGGGAAAGCTTGTCTGTTTAGTGACAGACTCGGTCCCTACGAGATAAGTTTTCTAATTAACCCGCGCGGCAGCATCGCACCCGTGATACAGGGGGAGAATAAACCGGCTCTCTGTAGGCGCCGGTCCCGTTCCACCCCCCCCCCCCCCCCCCCCGCCACCTGCGACAGGTTCCCACTGTCCGTCCTTCACTGCCACTCTCTCACGATGCTGCTCTGAAAGGAACTTTTACAGCACGGCTTTGTCTCGGCACTGAGAGCTGTTCCAGGCTGCCGAAGTGGGCTGTCACTTTTTACTTTGAAACGTTAACGCTTTAAAGGAATAGTTCACCCCAAAAATGAAAAATTCTGTCATCATCTCCTCCCCCTCATGCCAGTTGAAACACAGGTGAAGTTTGTCCATATAACACACAGGGAGGTTGCCAGCACAACTCCATAGCAGCCTTCTCCAAAACAACTGAAGTCAGTGGGGACCAGTTCTTCAGAGTTCCAAAAAGACCTACAGTATATTTACACCATCATTTAGTGCAAATCTTAACTACAGCTGATTGACTTGCAACAAATAATGGTGTATAGGTCTTTCTATTCACAGTGTGATTGTTTGGCTGTTTTTGTTTTGGAACTCTAAAGAACAGGTCCCCATTGGAGTAGATGATGACAGAATTTTCATTTTTGGGTGAACTATTCCTTTAAAGCTTTAAAGGTTCGATCAAAACCAAAGCTAGCGGTTTTAAAGATGCTTAGTTTAATTTCCTGTTTGCTTGCCTCTGTTTATCACGATGGTTCTCAAAGTGAGGTCCGGGGATCCCCAGGGGTCCTTGAGGGGATTGCAAGGGGTCCCCAGCAAAATGAGGAATAGCTTATTATAATTCACTTGAAATTGTCCCAGTTAGACAGTGTATAAGAATAACTAACCACTAACCACTCCCCATGTACAGTACAGAGTAGGGTCTATAATTCAATACTAAACCAACAACAGCAAAACCTTCTCAAATGGATCCCTGGGACAAAATCATATCCAATGGAGCCTTAGCCGTGTCTATTTGGAGTTCTGTAATATGAAAACGTTTTTGAACCTCCAGTTTATTCTTTCTTATTTTAATAGAAACTGAATGCTCCCGCTGTTCTGAAAGCCCCCAAAGAGAGGAAGCCCAGCAAGAAGGAGGGAGGAGCCCCAGGGAAGTCATCCAGCCTCCCAGCAATCCTCTACAGGTGAGCACACGGCCTCTGGGGGGGGGGGGGGGGGAAGCATAACCAGAAGGCCCGCTCCTCAGTGCCTACAGTTATCAGTTTGTTTCTGTTTATACACAGGAGTATAGAAACACATATAGCATCATTTGTTCATCCATCACGTGATATCTCTGACACCACCGGCTGGATTTTAATGAAACTTGCGTCTAAGCATCTTCAAAGTTAACACTGATTGGCTCAAAGGGGGGGGGTGCTATAATTACAGGTCAGAATAAAAAAGAAATATTGAAAATGTGATTTGCTGCACATATCCAGCTTTCTTTGCTCTACAAATTTGCCTCCAGGACCATCATTGTACGGCATTTTAATTTTCCACCATTTTCAGTTTCTTGGGAACCGTTTTTCCCCACTCAGGCTTTTTCATTTATTTACTGATTGGGTCAAGGGGTTACTGTGTCATTTGTACAATGAACCCGTATTAGGGCTGAACGATTAATCGAAATTTTATCGAAATCGCAATATGGCCTACTACAATTTTCAATTCGCAGGAGGCGCAATATTTGTTAAAGGTGAAATGTGTCAAAATAGCATTTTAAATGAAATATTGTGGGGCTGCAGAGATGTCCTGGCCTACACATCATATTCTACAGACTTAAGAAAACATCTTTGTTTGGTACAGATCCCCGCAAAAATCACACCATAATCATTTGAATACGTTTTTCAATGAAAATGAGAATAATGATGTAAAAATGATCATTCCCTCTAATATCGCAAATCATATCACAATTGCAATATCAGTCAAAATGATCACAATTAGATATTTTTTCTAAATCATTCAGCCCTAACCTATATGGAATGCCATAAATGCCACAAAAGAAAGACTACCAGACAATGTAAATGGCCTTACAAAATATATCTGAGTTGTTCCATAGCCGACTGGAAACTTTGACCTGTAGAGCTTGTCATTCATTGGCCCAAAGCGGGACCTGCATCATTGCTGAGGGGGGGGCAGCGTGTTTACTTGTTTCCTTGTCGGGAATGTTTCCCCTGCAGCTGCGGGATCTGTAAGAAGAACCAGGACCAGCATCTGCTGCTGCTGTGCGATACCTGCAAGCTCTACTATCACCTGGGCTGCCTGGAGCCGCCGCTGACACGCATGCCCAAGAAGACCAAGAACAGCTACTGGTAAGAGACACCGCTTCATACAGAGAGAGAGAGAGAGAGAGAGGGGAGGGGGAGGAGGTGGGAGATGTGCATGGGAAAGATGCAGTGTGTAAGGATACATAACACATACGCACACACACACATATGCAGAGAAACACCCACATACAGAGAAACAGTACACACAGCTTTCCTTTGCAGAGATATTCTTTATGGTGCATCAAATAGGGTTCCATCGATATGGGTTTTTGAAGGCTGATGCCGATATTTCATTATTAGATATCTTTAAATTTGACCATTTTCATGCTCAAAACATTCCAAAATAATTACAAGTATTCAGTGTCAAGGTGGAAAAGCCTCTGAAACAGCATTGGGACACTATGACCTACTCTCCCTTGAAACCCAGAATGATAGTAACGTAATAATGCATATTCATGCATTATTTGTGTGGAACCTAATGAAATTTATAGGGGCTTCCCATAGACAACCAGTGTAATATTGGATCAATTCTACAATAACTACTACATTGTATCCATTATATTGGTGGTGGACGACCCTGACACTGATATCCAGTTTTTAATAAAAGGCCAATATCAACCCAATATATCAGCAAACCCATACCTCGGTCTAACCCTAAAAGCAATACAATATAAGCAACGTTATTTGGGCAATACATATGGACTGGGTGGTGGTAGTAGTAACACATTAGGGTCCACAGTTTGTTTATTCATATTAGGCGTGACATTTCAGCCCAGTCAGTGGCAGCGGGATTATCAGATGAAGGATGCTGAGATGGTGAAAATGTCACAGTCTCGTCTTCTCAACTACCGGAGTTCCTTATCTGGCGGAGAGACACAGCCCTCTGGTGCATCTGTTTTCCCATACTTGGTAGTTCTATTCCATCTCTGTCACTTAGTAAACCACTGCTTCGGCTGTTTTATGCAAACAGAAGTCTAACCTTTTTACTCACTCTTTTGTAAATTAAGGATGTGAGGAGGAGCAGCTGGCGCTATAATACAGGGTGCGTTATTTGTTTGTGTAGCACAGTCTTTGTCTGTGACCGGCGTAATTCATTAAAATTATGAATAAGGGGAGCGTGATGCTGTTCCACTTTATTGGGTGAAAATTAGAAAGCATTTGAACGATAAAATTGTGTGGGAGCGCGAGTCATACCTAATTACAAAGATCTGCACACGCGAAAATCCAGAGAGACAGGGCGGTGCTGTACTCTTTTGTGGCAAAAAAAAACAGACAAAGGAGTGGAAAGTTGCTTGTTTTTGTGAAACTGGGATCAGCAAATTAATTTGGATGGCACTCTCCGCGCCCAGGTCCAAGTTTCACTCCATGCAGTAAATATCATCAGCAGATTCAATTTTGGTAAAGTTTGGTAGTGGTAGATATTATAGAATTTACAACACAGTATTGATATACAATAAGGGTCACTAAGTTAAGGGTTAGTTAATGCTTAATACGCGTTAACTAACCCTTAATTAACAGTTAACTAATGTGTCTGATAATCATTTACTAATGGTGTTCATGTTAACTAAGGTATTAATTTATATATTATTTAATAGTCATCTTTATAAACTATTAAATCATGTATAAATTAATACCCTAGTTAACATGAACACCATTAGTAAAGTAGTTACACCTTAATTAACTGTTAATTAACTGTTAATTAAGTTAAGCATTACAAACATACTTATTAAGCATTAACTAATCCTTATTAAGCATTAACTAATCCTTATTAAACATTAACTAACCCTTAACTTAGTGACCCTTATTGTAAAGTGTTACCCAGTAAATTACACACAGTATAGATATACATTATACAGTGTATCTTTTTAGTATTGTGGTGCATCATTATGTGAACTGAGGGGCCAATTGAACCAAAAACATATTTATTTATTAGGCAAATTATTGTGTAATGCAGAATAGAGCAGAAATGCACAATACACAAAGTGACCATAATATATATCTACAGATGTTTGATAGGGTTGTTGATCAACATCAATGAAAAGCCAAATTCTTGGCTTTTTGGAGATTTTGTGGCTTGAAGGTCCCATATGGTGTAAAACAGGATTCCCTTTGCCTCTGTGATGATAAAGGAGTTGGATGGTCTATCTAAACATGGTGAAAGTATCAAAACACACGGTCGCCAACTAAATCCACACAATCCATATTAGTGCAGCGAGCCTCTAAACGAGCCGTTTGGACTTCCGTAACTTTGTGGCGTCACAAAGGTTCGCTCATTATCATTTTTGTAAGAAATAATAGACTAACAAAGTGTTTTTTTCAAAGCGGTTGAGCGGTTGTCATTGTTTATTACCGGAGAGTTTTCCCTACCTGTAGCTGCCGGGCCGCGGCGTCTCACGTTTCACTCTCGAAACGGTTAGCCAATCGGAACAGAGGGGTCGTTAATATTAATGAGCCTTAAAGACACAGCGACAGAAACAGCCTGTTCTTGGTAAGACTCAGAGAGATGCTGGAAAATGAACGTGGAGAAATGGATTGAGAGTGTTTTTGGTTCATGACACCACACACACAGCTTTGAATGGACCTCAAGACAGAAAGTGTAGAATATGGGACCTTTAAAGATGCCAACCATTATTATGGAGCAGACGTAGTTTGATCAAGCAGGGCCTCCATACTTCTTGAAGCCACAGTGTAATGATTTCTCAAGTGCTACCTACAGGAGCAGAATCTTTAGAACAATGAAAAAATGTGACCCTCTCTTCTGTAAAAGATTGGGTTACAAGTATCAATATCAGAATTTGCAGAATCGATTCGGAATCGGAAAAAATACAATTCCAACCTATCGGTGTATTGATTTTTTTCCCCACCCCGCTCTATTATCTACCTTTTGTTTTTCCACCTCCTGATCAGAACAAGTCTTGAAAGCCCCGTTTTCTCCAGGAAAGAGTAAAGATTTTCTCCTCAGATAATAAAATCAATACGTCGCAGTTGGGAGAGAGACCGGCTCTTTTCCTTCCCCTCAGGCAATGCTCGGAGTGCGACCAGGCCAGCAGCGATGAGGCAGATATCGCCATGGAGACGCTGCCCGACGGCACCAAGAGGTCCAGGAGGCAGATCAAAGGGCCAATCAAATTCATCCCGCAGGAGATGTCGCCGGAGCCCAAGAAGCATCAAGTAAGAGGGCGCGGCGTTTTTTTAATTGACACACCGTAAAATGTCAGACGTGATCAGTAGAAATATTAACGACCGAAACCGAAAAACTCTTCTTGTTTTTCCGGGCCAAAAATCAGATCTCCATAAGCTCAGCCCGTCCTTCACTCCACTTTAGAGCGTAATTGATGTCAGTGGCCGGGCTAACGTAGACTGAAGAGTTAATTCACTGACTAATTGATGGATCCGTATTGATTACAAATAATTAACTTGAGTTCTCATTAGTCTCACGCACCCCTTAAGGTTATCAGTGTCGTGCAAGGTCACAGTATGTTCCCTTGACCACAAAATGTCAATATCGCTGTCATATAAGGGACTTTTAATAGTAAGTGTTCCAACTGTTTCAGCAGTATTTGTACAAAACGGACAAATCCCTGCACTTGAAATCTGCTACAAACTTCACTACTTTTAAGAGAGTTACCAAATCCTAGTTAGTTCAGCAACATGTCTAGTTTTCTATAGTTATGTTACTACTAAATGTGTGTTTTATGGTATCTTCTTGTACTCAGTTTACCTTTTTTTTTTTTTTTTTTTTTTTTTTTTTAAAACCTTGTGCTCTATTGCAGTGATTCTCAACCTTTTTCATATCAAGGACCCCTAATTTAGTCCACATTAGGGCCACGGACCCCCATTTGATGAGATTTCGTCTCTCGGACCCAAACCTGAGAATATTTTTATTGCTAGATATGATTTTGTCCAGAATTCCATGACTGTCTGTATTGTAGGTAGAGAGATAACAGTGAAACTATGATTAAAAACAGTCATTCTCCCACATTATCTAATTGTGTTAACTTCTTGTCAATGAAATAATGCTGAAGTTTAGCAATTCATCAATCTGCTGGGGACCTCCTGGAATCTCCTAAAGGACCCCTGGTGGTCCCCGGACCCCACGTTGAGAACCACTGCTCTATTGTATCTTGCTGTACTCGGTTTACCTTCTTTTTTACCTCGCTGTTTTAATCTCTTATTCTCACAAAAGCCCTTTAGGGACGGGTGTTGCAAATTAGCATCCGCTATAAACACTATGATACTTGCATCCGATAGCAAGGTTATTATAGTTTTGCATTTTTCATAAGTTTTTATTTTTATTTCGTTTTGACTGTTTGTTTTCAATTTCAGTTTAGTTTTAATTAGTTTTTAAAGCGGGTTTGCTAATTTAGTTTTTATTGTTTGAAAATGCTTAGTTTTAGTTTAGTTTTTATTAGTTTCAGTGTTAGTTTTAGTCTTTTTTTGTAATATGGGGTATTTGTCAGGGGCGAGATTCAAAAATTTAAAATAATAGGCTTATGTATGAAATAAATTGACAAAGACGAAAACTAAAGACATTTTCTCTATAATTTTAGTTTATTTTAGTTTGTTTTGTAAACACTCAATACAGTTTCAGTTACCTTTTTTTTGTAAAGCCTCGTTTTTATTTTTATTTCCGCTAACGAAAATGTTTTTTCACACCTGGTTTTCGTTATTTCGTTAGTTTTCGTTAACGATAATAACCTTGTCGGATAGCTGTTCTCAGTTTGTCTATGTATATTGTATCTGTCCGTATCAAATAAACCATAAATAAATGTATAATGCAGGATGCAGAAACCTCTTAACATTAGAAAGGCTAGAAAGGCTGCAGCCAAGCACTGATGTCTGCATCCACTGCTCCTGAATATCCAAAATGTTATGACATTTCTCAATTTTAATGGTTTTATGAAAAGAATAAGTATCCAGTAATTTGTGCATGTGACAGTCACAAAATTGCTAAAGGTTGCAAAAGAGGGTAAAACACAAATAGGCAATAAGTAAAATGGCTATGATTAACTAAAGGTTAAAATAATCTTAGTGATATAAGTCCACTGCTTCCTTCATGGAGTGCTTGGAATGCACTTTTACATACATACAAGTAATCTATGGAGGTAGAATTCTGTCAATAGTAAATAAATATAAAAGTATAAACGACAAAAGTGAAAGTAAAAAAAACAAGCCACAGATATGTAGGCAATATGCTGCGTTTATTTTTATGAATATCAATTTGCATTCATTCAAATGCCGAACAGATTGACAGGTGTTTTTTGTTTTTTGCGGATAATAAAATGTATTTGTTTTTTTCACTTACGGATCACGCCACACACGTTTGTGAATTATAATTTTATATTTATTTATTATTGATAGAATTCTACCTCCATAATCTCCCCTCTCGCCCTAGGCTGTGATCACGTAGGAGGTTGTTTTTTTTTTTTTGTTTTTTTTTTGTTTTTTTTCTGTTTCTCCTCATCCTCTTCTTCAAGAGCAAGCAGAGCAATTACTAATTTCCTCTGGTCCATTTTTTTGTGTTTTTCAGTATTTCTTTGTCACGTCGCGTTATGCTCGCTAAAGCTAATTAGATAGCTCGCAAGTTGTTGTCACACTCTCCCAGCTGAGCTTTGTGTTTGAGCAGGAGAAGAGAAGCCTCCTATCACATCACGGCCTCACAACTCCAACCACACAATACACATCAATGGAGGTTTGAATGAGCAAGTCACACAGTTGCCCACCACCGTATAACCGGGTTGCCCATCTCCCGTCTGTCCAGTCCAAACGTTCCTTCCCCATGCCTAAAGCCTAGA
The DNA here is from genome assembly GCF_046629955.1 of Centroberyx affinis. Taxonomy (NCBI): domain Eukaryota; kingdom Metazoa; phylum Chordata; class Actinopteri; order Beryciformes; family Berycidae; genus Centroberyx; species Centroberyx affinis. The sequence continues at coordinate 56,827 of NW_027278926.1, forward strand.
GGCCCCGAAGTCTTCATCTGCATCTCATCATCATCATCATCACAATAATTTTTTCTGAAGGCATGTCAGCAATCATATGTGTGAAATGAGTTTTGATCGTTTTGACGGCATTCACTGTCTCAGTGGATGAACGGAGTGGCCGTCTAGTTGCAGCGGAGTGCTAGAAGAAAAGAGGGAGAGACCGACACCCTGTAGGCCAGCGGTTCTCAACGTGGGGTCCGGGGACCACCAGGGGTCCTTGAAGGGGTTCCAGGGGGTCCCCAGCAAATTGATGAAGTGTTAAACTTCACTATTACCTCATTTACAAGAATTGAACACAATTAGAGAATGTAGAAGAATGACTGTTTTGATCATAGTTTCACTGTTATCTCTCTACCTATAATACAGATAGTGATGGAATTCTGGACAAAATCATATCTAACAACAAAAATGTTCTCAGATTTGGGTCCGAGAGACAAAATCTCATCAAATGGGGGTCTGTGGCTCTAATGTGGACTAAATTAGGGTCCATGATATGAAAAAGGTTGAGAATCATTGCTGTAGGCTATTGGAGAACATTGTCACAACTGTCTCTGTATTTTCCAAGTAGTTTTTGTTTTAGTTCTAAAAACGCAGGCATACACTAATAAGGCCAAGCAACACTGAGAGGTATCAGGCCACTGCTGACTTATAGACTAAGTTATGAAACCATATGCAGCACAGTGGAAAGTACAGAACAGGGCAAAACACAAACAGGCAATAAACCAGTATCATTAAAATTAACAAACTAAAAATATATATATATACTGTATATATATATAACAAACTCAGTCCACTAAATCCTTCTTATAATGCTTAGAATGCACTTTTATGTCCTGACTTTTTCCTCTCTCACCATATTCCTCTGACCAGTACTCATGCACAGCTTTGAAGTTTCTTGTGAGCAAATCTCAGCTGAATTTCAAGCGGTTGCGCTCGGCCTTCTTCTTCCTCGTACATCAGGCTTGTCACTGTCACTTCCTCCAGCGATGGCTGCATGACGCCTGCCAATATGAACAAGACACACAGCGCAAACTGCTGTTTCTACCGACCTTTTTTTTGGTTTTTGTGTAATGAATTAAACCTGCCTTGTCTCTGACAATATGAGGCGGTCTATTGTTCTGAAGGCACGTCAGTAATCGTATGCGTGAGACTGGTTTCAGTAGAGTTTTGATGGGGCTCATTGTCTCAATGGATGAGTGTAATAGTTGAATAGTGCTGGAGGAGTGGAAGGATTTTTCTGGTACTAATGAGGGTATTTTATGTGAAGAAAATAGTCAAAAACATCTGTGTTTGTTTTCCAAGTCCATTTTTTTAGAATTCTAAAATGCAGGCATGTAAAGGAAAACCTTTAAACCATTCTTGGATAGTCTTACACTGTTAGATATCATCAATCTGTGATGTTCGGTGCATTCCAGGAGTTATTTTGTTATGAAGTGTTGTGGCGATGGGCAGTATACCAGGAGGAACGATACATCGGTAGAAATCTGTGCCAAGGTTTAGATTCGCCCATACTGTTTCTGCCAGATGAGCCAGAGAGGCTGGAAGTGGACAATCTTAGGCTGGACATTAGCCATGCAGACGTATTTATGTTCTACAAACCTAAAGTCAAGCTGTTTGTCATGAGTTGCATAATTGCTGAAAACACATGGGCAGGGCTGCTTTACGAGTAGCACCCATGTGCGTTTGTTTATGTAAGCAGAGACATGGAGCTTGAGGGAAGTGAAGGCAAATTGAGTTCAAGTATACCTTGATGTATACCATTATGGTCCAACTTTTTAAACTATCATGATATAAGATTTAGGCCATATTACAAACCATTAAAGTGGTGTAATTTACTTTTTTGGTGTACCCACTTTAGGGCTGCAACTAACGATTATTTTCTCTGTCGATTATTTTCTCGATTAATCGATTAGTTGTTTGTTCTATAAAATGTCAGAAAATGGTGAAAAATGTGGATCAGTGTTTCCCAAAGCCCAAGATGACGTCCTCAAATGTCTTGTTTTGTCCACAACCCAAAGATATTCAGTTTACTGTCATAGAGGAGGAAAGAAAGCAGAAAATATTCACATTTAAGAAGCTGGAATCAGAGAATTTTGACTTATTTTTCTTAAGAAATTACTGAAACCGCTTAATCGATTATCAAAATAGTTGGCAATTAATTTAATAGTTGACAACTAATTGATTAATCGTTGCAGCTCTAACCCACTCTCCCTCAATCTGCCTCATCTACCATTTCATTTAGTGACTTCCTACAGAAATCAACCTCCACCGATGGAGCGTGAACTTGCTTTCAGTCATAGGTGGACGTGTGGTCATATAAATACCAGCTGTTTCAAAAAAACGTATGCAATTTTTTATAACAGTAATAATGAAAAACAAAGCAGTGTAATTTTTGTCATTTTAGTAATTCAACTCAGTCATAAAATTTCCAGCCATGACATAAAATGTACCTAGAAACAGGAAAAATACAAATGCGGAAGTACGTCGAGACAAGTGGTAAACGCTGCAGTGAATCCACCGAAGACATTAAAAATCAAAATTATCGGCTATTTTCTACTTACATAAAGTGAGTTGTGACTGCTGCACTTCGTTTACGGTTGATTTTAAATTCAGTTTTTGAATGTGGCCGTTCCAACGAGTTAAAACACGCGAACGCTTCCAAGTTGTAGCAACCAGATGCCGTCCCATTCTCACGCTTCTTCCCATATGACATGAATGCGGCATGGAGAAACCAGTCTCTCTCCTCTCCTACGATGGATTTCTCCCCGTATGACTGTTGAACGTCTCTTGGTGCAAAATGGCGGCTCTAGAAAGAAGCTCCTGGTCTTTCGTTGTTGTTTCAGTTGAAATAATCTGGGCATGCTGTCACGAGCCAAGACGATTGGCCGGTTATCCACAGGAATAAGAAAAAAAAATACACCACCAAACAACTAAATGGACCCAGAACTCGAGGCACATCGTGTGTGCTTTAAGGTGGATTGTGTTTTTTTCTTGGAAGGCAAAATATGTAGGAAAAGTCTTGGAACTGGATGAGAAATGTATGTTTTACATCACATTACATATGGGCTCATTGGCTGTCTAATGTTAAAGACTAAAGATTTCGGAAAAGTTGTGGAAGGATGAGTACATTTCTTTTACAATGCTGAAGAAATGTAATTACTCAATCTCAGTCTTTCTCAGTGTTTTAATGCAGTGGTTCTCAACGTGGGGTCCGGGGACCACCAGGGGTCCTCGAGGGGGTTCCAGGGGGTCCCCAGCGAACTGATGAATTGCTAAACTTCCCCATAATTTCATTTACAAGTTAACATAATTAGAGAATGTAGAATGACTGTTTTGATCATAGTTTCACTGTTATCTCTCTACCTACAATACAGATAGTCATGGAATTCTGGACAAAATCATATCTGACAATAAACATATTCTTAGATTTGGATCAGAGAGACAACATGTTATCAAATGGGGGTCTCAATGTGGACTAAATTAGGGTCCTTGATATGAAAAAGGTTGAGAATCACTGCTTTAATGGATACTCACATGCAAATGAGCTATTTCTAAAAACATCCAGGCTCAGACTATTCCGAACTCGCCATGTTGCCACAAATCCTCTAGCTGATTTCCCGGTAAGACTTTTTTTTTTTTTTTTTCCCCTTTTTACCATACAAGAGCCACAGTATGCGGCCTGTGTCCCTATTTGTGGCTGAACATTCTGTGTCCGCCAGCGAGAGCGAACGGAAAACCTTTCCACCCCTCCATGGATCCCACTTATCTGTCCCGACCACGCTCTGATCCTCCGATACCAGACCCGCCTTCCCCCGCTCCCTCAAGAAAACACTCAAGATTGATATCTTAACACGGGACGGATGGGTGGGGGGGGGGTGGGGGGGGGTGGGGGGGGGTGGGGGGGAGCTCCAACCTTTTCCTTTGGTTCTGTCTTCCTCTTCCCCTTTTTTGTTTTTACACCGTCAATATCTGACCCCCCCCCCCCCCGGCTCCCGCACACCCGAACAGGACCGACCGCTCAAACGACAAAGCAAAAAGCTCCTCCTGTTCAAATAAGAGAAATGAACAAAGAGAAGGCAGGGACATGTCTCTCCCTCCGCTCTGTCTATCCGTCTCGGAGTGGAGGGGGGGGAGCTGCAGAAGAGTGGAGGAGCGCAGTGCCAGTCTGGGGGGGGGGGGGGGGGTTAATGTATTTTTTTTCTGTTCAGGTTTTTTGGAAACCCTGGGCCTAGAAGTGCGCCGAGGACCCTGCTGGAGTACTCGGGGGGATTAAGCGGCTTTTTTTTTTTTTTTTTTTTTTTTTTTTCTCTTTCCTCTCCTCCTTCCTTCCCCTCCCCGATTTCTCTCGCCGCCACAACCGCCCCGGTCGAGGCACTTCAGTAGCAGCATTTATCTTCAAATGCAAGGCGCGCGGTGGCAGGCGCTAAAAGGGGCCCCTGCTTTGCATTTTTAATGCTTTTTTTTTTTTTTTTTTTTTTAACCAGGGCACCCAGCGTCTGGCACTCCTCTAAAGCCGTGTTTCAATTTATCGGGGGGGGGGGGTGGGGGGGGGGCGGCTAATCGACCTCCCGCTGGCCTTTTCCGAGGACGGTGGCGTGAAAAGGAAGGGTGTGTCGATGTGTGTGCACGCGCATACACACACACACACATTTGGCCACGAGGGCTAGCGTGGCCCCGGGGCCCCCGCCGTCCCTGCAGCCGAGCACTCCTCTGGCTGTTACTCAACGCCCCCCCCCCCCCCCCCCCCGGTAGTGGGGTAGCGCCTACTGGAGGAGAACCTTTTAAAGTCAACCTGTGAACTGAATTTTATTTCGCATATAAGACGTTGTTGCAGCTAGTAAAAATCAATGCTCCATAGCACACTCGTCCTGATTTTTTTACACAACACAGCCCCTCTTAAAGATAGAGCCGATCTCAGGGCGTTCTTATCTTTAAGCCGGCATATTCAGACCAAAAAAAAAACAAAAAAATCACTGAGTTTCATGCAAGAACCGCGCATTAACAGATCTGCTCTTGAATGTGCGTAATGGAAAAGAAACCCAACCGGGATTTTCTCTCAGTATATCGTGGAAAAATGTTGATAATGACCATTCCGTAGCCCCCGGATGCTGCTTTCTGTCTGTTTCATTTTCCCTTTCCCTTTTCCAAGCCACCATTTTGCGAACTTCTAAATGGGAGAAAATAGAAGCACAATCGTTCTGATAAGTGGCTGAAAGTTGTTTAATGATGATGTAATGGCACCAAGTTTGAATAACATGGAGGAAAAGTCATGCTACAGATGAAGGTTGTGTTTGGCATTGACCTACAGTACATACAGGTTTTTTTTCTTAACATTGAGGATCCGTTTAGTCAGATTCGGCTATTAACAATAGATCAATGTCCATTTCTTATCTTTATTCTTTCCATTCACAAACGATTCCTTTTACGACACGTTGACTAAAGTGCACACTTTGCAGCCAGTGGTCCTTTCACTTTGTTAAAAGTCCATACAGCACAGTGTAAAAGCGGTGTGAGATGCCAGTAATAAATCAGCTGGCAAGGAAGATACCCAGGTGTCTTGGTCCAACTCTTGATCTGCCAAGTATGAGGAAATGTAGGCATGTCCTCACTGAAGGTGTCACCTGAAGGCATGCTGCGGCAAAGAGCGGGCAATGTTGAGATTATATTAGAATACATTAAAAGTTTCACATATCTCACATTTTTTGTTTGTTTGTAATGCATTTTTCTCAAGAATTTAAATTGAAGATATTTAGAAAAAAAGAGGGAAATGTTTAAGGCTGGGTATTGGCAAGGACCTCACGATACGATACGTATCACGATACATGGGTCACGATATGTATCACGATACATGGGTCACAATACGCTACGTATCACGATACATGGGTCACAATACAATACGTATCACGATACATGGGTCACAATACGATACGTATCATGATACATGGGTCACGATATGTATCACGATACATGGGTCACGATACGATATGTATCACGTTACATGGGTCACGATATGTATCACGATACATGGGTCACGATACGATACGTATCACGATACATGGGTCACGATATGTATCACGATACATGGGTCACAATACGATACGTATCACGATACATGGGTCACGATATGTATCACGATACATGGGTCACGATACGATATGTATCACGTTACATGGGTCACGATACGATATGTATCACGTTACATGGGTCACGATACGATATGTATCACGTTACATGGGTCACGATATGTATCACGATACATGGGTCACGATACGATACGTATCACGATACATGGGTCACGATATGTATCACGATACATGGGTCACGATACGTATCACGATACATGGGTCACGATACAATACGTATCACGATACATGGGTCACAATACGATACGTATCACGATACATGGGTCACGATACGATTGTATCACGATACATGGGTCACGATACGATACATATCACGATACATGGGTCACGATACGATACGTATCACGATACATGGGTCACGATACGATTGTATCACGATACATTGCGATACGATACATATTGCGATACATTGCAATACTCTACATAATTTACTGAAAATTTACAAATACAGCTGAAAATACAGCTGTGTACCACCTGGGTAGTCTAATATGTACGCATTATATTGATAACTCAGCGGACAAATTGAGTCACAACTATTTAATTCAAAGGGATTTGAGGGAAATTTAAAGACATTTTAAATCTTTTAAAACATTTTTTAATGTATCGATACGAGGGGCTGGAAAATCAATACAGTATCATGGAAAAAAATATTGCAACACTCAGCTGTATCGATTTTTTTTTGCACAGCCCTAGAAATGTTTATGCATGGTGCTCACTGTGTTTTTAACTGAACATGGCCACTTGCATCTTCTCTTCAAATCTTCTGATATCATGCTCTTCCTAATGGGACGTGATTCACTGCTACCTGCAGCCACCCCCCCCCACGGTGCTAACATTAAAACCTCTCGTATGAACATATGCCATTAGTCAGTAGGAAATTATGAGAATGAAGTTAATATGTCTAGTTGCTACCAGTTCTTATGCTCTGTTAATTTTTCTAATCCTGTGTGAAACGATTCATGGTTGTTAAAGATGCAACGATGTACTTAATTAAAAGATTGATTTTTGCCTGAGTCTTCTAAACTGCCCGCAGTTTTTAATTTCCTCACCTGAGCAGAGCCTGTGATTAGGAGCTTGTGTGTGTGTGTGTGTGTATGTGTGTGTTTTGTCAGCCGACGTGGAGCCCGGGAAAAACCAGGGGCCCTTTTAACAGACGACTTTAATAGAGACTACTTTAACGGAGAAATTATTAAATAATGTCGGGGGGGGCCCTTTTTGTTTGGTGGCGCCGTCGCAGGAGGAGCGGCGAGGGGCTTCAGGAGCCAATTGGCAACGTTCTTGCAGTTAGCATTCATAATGATAAGTGCTCCATCTGGCGAGCGGTGGCAAGCCAAAGGCGACAGATGGAATTGTTTTCACAATCTGTTTAAATATGTTGTCGATTCTTCTTCCCATTTTAACCCCCCCCCCCCTCCCCCCTCCCCCCCCCCCCCCCCCCCCCAGCAGCTCCATCACTCGCTCGCTAGCGTCAAGGAGGAAGATGTTTGATTTTTTTTTTAAATTTCCTTTCATGTTCCGTCCCATCTCCCCCCCCCCGCCTGGCCTCTGTAGATTCGGGAGGGGGGTGGGGGGGTTGGGGGGGGGGGGGGGTTGGGGTGTCGCTATATGACTTGCTGTGTGAGCGGTCAGCCGTCAGTCCCGCGTGTCAGGCCGCCTTCATCCGGAGTCTTAAAATAGATCAGTGGTTACGCCGGATCGATCCGTCTCTCCGCTCTGTCTCGACTCTCCAGAATATGAACCGCAACACCCTGGCAGCCATTGTTAGGTTCTTCGTTTAAGTTTCCCCCTACTGTTTAATAGGCGGGATGGGTCAAGAGAGACTGGCACGCAGCCTTAAGAAAACCTACACACCGATATTCACAGCTAAAACACACCAATGATAGACATTAGTATGACACCAGACATGCCTTTATGGGACGCTTCACGTTACCTTCACCTAAAACCAATGCTTTAAAGAAGACTGTAATGTATAGGGCTATGTCAGACTGGAACAAGCTACCACTACATTTAACCCAGATTACTAGTAAGATCAGTTTTAAAAAGAAATTAAGAACAGCAATCATTCAGAAAGAAATCAGCTACATATGATATTCTGTATGTGAAGGTTGATTATATATGTGGTGCTAACTTAGGTAATGCTTCACTGTGCACTAGTAGTGTCGGGCAGTTATATATACTGATATATACCTAGTTTACTTATTCTATTATTTGCTTTAACCATTTACTGTTGAGGTTTTTTTTCTTATTTTTATTTCATTTTGTTTTGTTGATATTGTGGATTGTCCATTATGTGATGTGTGTTTGAATGTCTTGTCTTGTCTTTTGTGTGGACCCCAGGAAGAATAGTTGCTGGGGATCCTAAATAAAAAAAACAATAAAAGACAATAAACCCTGTGTTAAGGAGCTGTTAACCCACTTAAAAGAAGGTTAAAAACAAAGAGTTTTTACATACATAGACTTATTTTTTCTGCGATTCTGCGACAAATTTAGGAGCACACAGTGGGAAGATGAAATGACTTTGAACTAGTGCATCATAAAGTAAATTTGGGCATTGCTTAAAAGTCCTCATTTCTTGTTTCACAGAGAACCAGGGGCCAGAAGAGGAAGAGGGTGCCCATCTGTGAAGACAGAGACGACAAAATTGAGGTTTGTCACTTCATTCTGTTACGGAAAACGACTGCATTTCTTCCAGCTTACACAGACATCTTCAAATCCTTGATTATCGAATTCAGCTCTTCCAGCTTCACTGATATTTGCATTTCCTGACACATCCTTTAATTGCCTCAGCAATCCAGGTCTATGTTCATTTGGGTTAGACCAACATATGAGTTTGCAGATATATGGGGCCGATTTTATTAAATATCACATATCAGTCGGTGTCGTCCACCTCTGATACGATGGAGGTTCCTCCCTGACCGCAGTTAGTGAATATATTTTTATTATTATTATTTTGATATCGGAGAAATGGTTCATTGGTGTCATGTGGTGTGGGAGGATTTTACTTAACAGTAGGGCTGGGCAGTATATCAATATTATATCAATATCGTGATATGAGACTAGATATCGTCTTAGATTTTGGATATGGTAATATCGTGATATGGCAAAAGTGTCTTTTCCTGGTTTTAAAGGCTGCATTACAGTAAAGTGATGTCATTTTCTGAACTTACCAGACTGTTCTAGCTGTTCTATTATTTGCCTTTACCCACTTAGTCATTATATCCACATTACTGATGATTATTTATCAAAGATCTCATCGTGTAAATATTTAGTGAAAGCACCAATAGTCATCCCTACAATATTGTTGCAATATCGATATCGAGGTATTTGGTCAAAAATATTGTGATATTTGATTTTGTCCATATCGCCCAGCCCTACGTAACAGTCTGTAAAACCTCCAATGAAACCTGCCTCACCCTACCTATCCCACCTAAGAGAATTTCATTAGTCCGGCTTTCAATGGAGAGTTTTAGTGTCCCATGATGGTCTTCAGAGGCTTTTCCACTCTGACAAGAGTAAAGTTCTGGGGGCCCAAAAAAAAGGTCAAATTTCAAAATATTGAATATCGGCACAAATTAATGGGTATCAGCAGCTTCAAATCCAAAAACATCAGTATCAGCTTTCATAAACCCACATACGTCTAGGGCTGCAACTAACGATTATTTTCATTGTCGATTAATTTCTTGATTATTTTCTCGATTAATGGATTAGTTGTTTGGTCTATAAAATGTCAGAAAATGGTGAAAAATGTGGATCAGTGTTTCCCAAAGCCCAAGATGACGTCCTCAAATGTCTTGTTTTGTCCACAACCCAAAGATATTCAGTTTACTGTCATAGAGGAGGAAAGAAACCAGAAAATATTCACATTTAAGAAGCTGGAATCAGAGAATTTGGACTTATTTTTCTTCAAAAATGACTCAAACCGATTAATCGATTATCAAAATCGTTGGCGATTAATTTAACAGTTGACAACTAATCGATTAATCGTTGTGGCTCTAACCCACTTTCCCTCACTTACCTTTACCTTACCTTTTCATTTAGTGACTTCCTAGAGAAATCAACCTCCACCGATGGAGCGTGAACTTAATGCTTTCAGTCAAAGGTGGACGTGTGGTCATATAAATACCAGCTGTTTGAAAAGAACGTATACAATATTTTATAACACTAATAATGTAATTAAAATCGTTGGCGATTAATTTAATAGTTGACAACTAATCGATTAATGGATTAATCGTTGCAGCTCTACATATGTCTAACCCTACTGTCCATGTTCATGAATTTTTTTTTTCATGAAATAATATCGGTACCCCCCCTCGACCCCTACCCCTCTCCCAGAACCTGGGAGAGGGGTAGGGGTCGAGGGGGGGTAGGGGCCCATCCCCCTTTTTCCATCCCGACCACCACCAAGCCCCTCACACACGGCGTTCCGGTTCTAATCAGCCGCTGTTTCCATAGGAACCGGCGCCGCGGGAACGCCGGCAGCGCCAGTCCGCACTGCAGAAGAAACCCAAAGCCGACGACACCAGGACCGAGTGCACCACCTGCAAAGGGCCGGGGCGACAACGAGAACCTAGTGAGGTGAGGGGGGGGGGGGGAAACGTGTGGGTGGCGGGGGTGTGTGTGTGTGTGTGTGTGTGTGTGTGTGTGTGTCACATGTGAGGCAGCCATATCCTCCTGATGATTAAAGTTCAGTCTTCATTAGGCTCCCGCCGCCTCGGCTCCGCAGAACGAGGGGGCCGAGGGTCTCCGCTCCGTAGGCCCCCCACCCCCACCCCCCTCCCCCCTCTCTCTCCCCTCTCTCTCTCTCTATTGAACTGCCACATACATTTGCACAGTTCATTAAGGCGTAATGAATAGCACAATTTATTCCGGGCCCTCTCCTCGGGATTTCAGGCGCCAGGCACCCGATAAAACAAGATTCTCCTCCGACTTTGTAAATCTGTGTGAAAAAAAAAAAAAAATCTAGATTACAACAGGCACCCATGTCATCACACTCGTCATTAAATGAATTTCTTACATGAAATCCGTCTCCATTCCCATCAGACCTCTGTGCTCTGGATGAGTTGATGTCATTTGACTAAACAGGATTCCCTTCCCATGTTTCTCTCCCATATGGTCTTCCCCAAAACTGTCACTGGCTCATTGTAACTTTAAGCCTTTTATGACTAAATGAATTATGTTAAAGCATAACTCAAGCCATTTTTGAGCTGGATGCATAACTCCATCAACCAAAATCATGTTAATTGCTTCACTATAGAGCTATTTGTCCAATACTATACTGCTATATATTGGGTCAATGGACACTGAATCCAAAACATGCCTTTTTCAGCATATTGACGTTTACTCTGTAATGAGACATGTATATATTTACTTTTCAGTTTCTCCATGACCTGACCACTTTAACTATCTCTTTTGCCATGCTTTACACAGTGTTGCATGCAGCCAGGCAGCCGCAGCCAGCCAGTAAAGAGGGAACAAGGAAGAGCAAGGCAGCATCAAAACTGTACGAGAAAGGCATGACTTATTTTTTTTTTTTTTTTTTTTTTTTTTTTTTTTTGCACCCAGGCAAACAACATTTAAGTAGCTCTCTAGTGAAGCAATTAACAAGATTTTTGTAGTGTGATGGAACTAGATGGGGGGGGAAAAAGGGCTTTAATACCAAAAGTGTTCTGTGTTTTTATTTTTAGTGGCCCCTTAGGCAGCGTTTTTTAAGGTGTAAGGTTTGCTGGTCGGGGGGTGGGGGTGAGTGGTGTGAGGTGTGCTGCCCTGACTCTTTCTATCTTTGCATTGCACAGGTTGTGAGAGCCGGGGCAGCCACCTCACCTCAGCCTCCTCCCCCTCCCCCCCCCGTAAAAACTCGGGAGCAGACGACCTTTGGGCTTAGAGACATGAGAGAGGCAAATTGAGGCGTTTCGAAGAACGGCGGTCGCGGGCATTGGGGGGGGGGGTGTGTGTCGGGGCTGGCTTGGAGGAACGAGATGCCGCACCCCCACCCCCCACACACACACTCCCTCCTCCTCTGACGTCACCTCCCCCTCCCCCCCACCCCTCTCAACGACCTCTGATCCAAACCGGACTGGTGAAAATCGGGTGAAAAGCGTTCCCCGAAATCTGAGAACAAGGAATCTTTGAGTGTTGCTTTGAGCCAATAAGGTTTGGTTAAAAGTGGGTGACTCCGAACGGCTTGAACACACTGCGAGCAACTCGGTCCATGTGTCGCTCTGTTCCGACCTCCGACTGCATCTACAGAGTTTTCACCAAGAGAATTAAAACAAAACAAAAAAAAGCAATAAAAATGACTTCAGAGCGTGCCGTTTACCCCACCGATGGATGCAGCCTTTCCCCCAAGCATCATTGTTTAGATGTTTACTCCTAGGCCTTTTGAACGGCCGTAATCAACTTTTCCATTTTGCACCAGGCTGAGCTAATCATGCAAGCTTGCTGACCGTCCCGACACAACAGCTGAGTCATGACCTCTATAGGAAACGAACGCACTCGTTGACCGCGTTGCTCGCAGTGTGGAAGCACGGGGAAATGCTGCAAAAAAAAACCGGCTGCACTCTTCTTCATGGACCTCCAAGTGTCGCTATAACGGGCGAGGCCTTCGCATCACCCGTGGCCAAATCTGTTCTGACTACAGTATATGAAGGAGGGACGGAGCTCATGCCGGACTCTGGACTCAACGGGAAAGCAAAAGTGAGAGAAGTTTTTTCCTGCCCATCCTCTCCTATCTAAATCCTCTCTATGTCTCTAGGTGCTCACCCGCATACAACGATATATCTGAACTGTTCTTGGGTCAGCAGGCTCGTTTCTCATTGGTACTACGACAGTGCTCTGCTCTTTTGACCCCCCCCCCCCATACGGCTTCTCATCACAGCCAATCAGTAGTATCGATTGAAAGTCATCTCCTACCCGAGCATTTCGACGTAAATTCCTTTTTAATCGCAGACGCACTTGAGCCCAGGCTCGCCCTCCCCCCCCCCGATTTCTAGTGTGGTGTCGTGTTTTCTTGAGTAACCAGGAGGAAAAAGAAGTATTAGGAAACGTGAGTGTTTTTTTGTATAGAAAAAGCGAACCTTTTTCCCGGTGTATCAAGTGTAGCAGTGCAGCAATGCTACGATAAAATATCTGTAGTAGAAACAATAGGCTAGTTAAGGTAATAGTAATAGTACTTAAAATGTCTTTTAGTGTCTTTAGAAGTCTTCCTCTCTCCCTCTCTCCATATCTCGAAAGTGACAGCTGAACTGACACCTCCTCAGACAGAAGCCCAGCTCTGTCTCCATGTCCCCGGTGGCCCATAGTCAGCGCTGTCAACACACCAGCTGCTTTCCTGGTCTGTCAGGGGGGGGGGGCTCATGACAAGTGTCACATCCTGCCCTCATATGTCACTCTATTGCCCATCCAGGGTCCCCTATATGCATGCGTCCGGGAGCAGTCGAGCCCAATACGGCTTTTACTTGCTTTCAGCCCCCCCCCCACCCACCCACCCTCTGGAAAAGTCCGTCCAGAAACGAAGCCATGCTGGGTGTTTTTTATTTTTTTATTTTTTTTTTCGGAGATGAGGAAGATCCCCGATCCCCGATCCCCCGTCCCATCACTCATGCCCCCGGTCAATTTTCCCCCCAAAAAAAAAAGGACTGCTTGTCAATGCTACGATGCACGGCTAAAATCTATTTACCCCACATTCTGTACATTCATTTTAAACTGAAAAAAAAAAAAACCAAGTGATGTGCTCTTGTAGCGTTTTGAATGCCAGGTAGCTTCGTAGTGTGATGATGTGTACAGTATTTATTGAAGAGGCCGCCCATCCTTTTCTTTTTCGTGCCTATATACTTTATTCTATATCACCCGCCTTCTTGTGTTGTGAACAGAGTTGAACTCTCATTTGTGACGTCGTCTTGAAATGCCATCTTTTCTTTACTCGCATTTATTTGTTTACAGACATGCCTTTAAGGGATTATTTCTGATTTATTGTGTAATGTACAACTGTGATATGAAGTAAGAATGTGAATGTTGCTGCTGTTGTGTATGTGAAGTGTCTCGGCCTCTGGCCCCTAGCTCTCCAAAATTAAGCGGAGCTTTAATAAACTCTTGACTTTTTCACCTTATTGCCACAGTGATAAATGAGTGTCAGCCAGCTAATTAATTGTTCTGAAGGTGCGGCGGCGGCGGTCCGTTTGTGCGTGTAATGCCCTCTGTCATCTGTGATTTATCACCTGGGAAGTGGCCTTGTCGGGGGGGGGGGGGGGGGGGGGGTGGCGGCTCAGATGAAACGTGGCTATCCAGCCCGGTATACCACATACTGAACTGATCTGTCTGTTTCACCACAGCCTGGATCCTCCCGCTGCACTCACTACCAGGGTTTTCACCAGTATGGGGTTTTTGAAGGCAGATACCGATGCCAATATGCTTGGTTTGAAGCTGCCAGTAGTCAATATTCTGTATGTTTAATTTTGACTGTTTTCATGCCAAAAAAAAAAAATTGCACTGAAAGTATTCAGTCTTTCCAGCAGAATTGTATTATTGGCAGGGTGGAAAGACCTTTGAAACAGTGTTCTCAACCTTTTTCATATCAAGGGACCCCTAATTTAGTCCACATTAGACCCCCATTTGATGAGATTTTGTCTCTCGGACCCAAAGCTGAGAATATTTTTATTGTTAGATCTGATTTTGTCCGGAATTCTATGACTATCTGTATTGTAGGTAGAGACAGTCATTCTTCTACATTCTCTTATCGTGTTCACTTCTTGTAAATGAAATAATGCTGAAGTTTAACAATTCATCAATTTGCTGGGGACCCCCTGGAACCCCCCTTAAGGACCCCTGGTGGTTCCCCGACCCCATGTTGAGAACCACTGATAACAGGACACTAAAAGCCATCCATTGAAACCCGGGGTAATAATAATAATAACATATTCATGCATGCATTTTTGGAAGTCAATCAAAATATCTCATTAAAATCATAGCTTCCCATAGACCAGTGATTCTCAACCTTTTTCATATCGAGGACCCTAATTTAGTCCACATTAGAGCCACAGTAGGACCCCCATTTGATGAGGATTTTGTCTCTCGGACCCCAAATCTGAGAACATTTTTATTGTCAGATATGATTTTGTCCAGAATTCCATGACTATCTGTATTGTAGGTAGATAGATAACAGTGAAACTATGATCAAAACAGTCATTCTAAAATGACAAAATAATGAAGTTTAACAATTCATCAATTTGCTGGGGGACCCCCTGGAATGCCCTCAAGGACCCCTGGTGGTCCCCGGACCCCATGTTGAAAACCACTGATAACAGGACACTAATGACACTAAAGCTAATGGGGATCCTAACAAATAAACAAATAAATAAACAAATAAAAGCCTCCATTGAAACCCGGGGTAATAATAATAATGTATTCATGACGTATGCATGTTTGGAAGTCAATCAAAATATCTCATTAAAATCATAGCTTCCCATAGACAACTGGTGTCGTATTAACTCAATAAATATATATGTAATCAATCAAACGGCATCATATCCATTATATCAGAGGTGGACGACACTTGACTGGACAATATCGGATTTTGAATAAAAGGCCCATATCAATACATTGGCCCAACCCTACTCACTTCAATATGTTCTTCTTCTCTGTGTCCAGATAGAATAGAGAGGCTTTCATGGACAATCTGGTTAAACCACATAACAATATGGAATAGAGTTTTGTACTTTTGCAACAACAAGTGCAGAGGAGAGAAACAGAGAGATTCCGGCGCGGGACACACGGGCGCCCCGGTGACGTCCCGAGGGGCGAGATGGAACCAGCCCACCGTAGCGAACTGTAAACGCCCCCCCGATCCCTCATCCTCGACCCCCCCCCCCCCCCCCGGGGAGGTCCTCCAGAGACCTAGACGGGTGCACCCCCACCCCTCACCCCCGGCGGAGCGGAGATCAGCTTTTTTTTTTTTACTACAGCTGTGTTCCGGTTAGGGGATGAGACCCGAGGCCCGAGAGAGAGAGAGAGACACGGCGGAGGGAGGGAGGGGCGAGGAAAGAGAGAGAGAAAAGCAAGCGGGGAGGTTCTGGAAGAGCAGTAACCTTTTCCGATGATGAGTGCGTTTCCCATTACTGTTCTGACACCGGATCCGGGGAGATGATTTAATGGCGGCATTTTGTTTTTGCTGACTTCACCCTTTTTTTTTTTCTTTTTTTTTTCTCCCCCCCCCCCCACAACCACCACCACCACCACCCCCTATTAAAAGAGAAAACACAAGGAGTCGGAGGAGGGAGGAGGGGGGAGGGGGGGGGGGGGGAGCTGAGGCTGTGTGTGGGAAGTGTGGCCAAGCAGCTAAAATCTATTACTCCCCCAGCTTCTTTCCCCCCTGCCTCTTTTTTATCCCACTGATTCCACCGCAGTGTGTGTCCGCTCCGATGCGTCCTTAGGTACCGGCTCCTCTTCTTCTTCCTCCTCTTCCTCCTCTTCCTCCTTACTGGTTTCATTCTTTTTTCTTTTTCTTTTAACTCCACCGTGTCGCTTCCTACCCTCATTTTTCAACCACCACACACTAAAAGATGAACCGCAAAGCCCTAAGGGGTGGCGGTGGCTTATATCCTAATTAATTAATTGATAGCTTACCCCATCTCACACACACACACACACAGTAGTTTGAAGGGAGGTACAACATGTTTGTGGTGCTGTTTTGTGTCTTAGGGCTAGAGGACTTCACATAGCGAGGCACCGGGCAGAGCAGACTTTTTGAGTTCCCGGTCTAAGGCCCCCGTCCCGCAGAGTTAGAGGGCACGGGACCCGCTATTGATAGAAGCCCAGCGTGCTCACCTTCTCCGGGCTGCTGTGTTCCCGGTTCACTGGGGCCCCCTGCTGGAGCATTAGAGACACATCAGTCAAAAGTGCAAAAGTGCTAGGTGAGAGCTTAAGAGATCCCCCTCCCCTTTCCCTTTCCCTTCTCCTTTCCCCCATCCCAGCAGTGAATGAGTTGTGTCTAAATGAGCCAATAAAGGCAGCTGTCCCGCCACGGCTCCCTCCATAGGTCGGACTCCAGCGCGCCCATTCATTACTCCCCCCTCTCCTCTTGTAAAACAATGGCTCCTTAATAATGTTGCAGTGGCCCCAACAGTAAATCAAAAAGTAGGCGGCTTGCAAAGTCCGATAATCCACTCCCTTTCTATGGGAAGACACTAGCCGCACTTTGTCACGGATGAGAGTCAATGGCTGGGGGGGGGGGGGATGCTTTGTGCCTGTATCGATTTTTTGCGTCACGTGGGCCCCCCCCCCCCCGCTCCCGGGGTAATTGCGTTGCCCCACTTGTGATAAATCCACCGTCCTTGTTTCAGCCACTCTCGGGGCCTCAGGCGTCAGGGGCCCCCGCCAGAGAAGAGAGAGAGAGAGAGAGAGAAAAGAAGTTTTTTGAGGCCACAAGCTCACACTGTCAATACCTGGGCCCTCCTTTCGCCTTGTGCGTGGGGACACAAAGCAGGGGGGCCGTAAAGCAAAGCGAGCGTCGATACACCAGCCCACCCTCCACCCCACCTTCCCTCCCCCAGGTTCAATGTCTTTTCACGAAGAAGCTTTTTTTTTTTTTTTTTTTTTGCAATCTGGTTTGATTTCGATAAGGAAAACGGAGGAAAGTCGGGCTAACCGTCTCGTAGTTAATCCACAAAGAAGCTAATCAAAAATCGCCGAGCCAGCAGATTACGCCCCAAAACAACAAGTAAACACCATTTAATTGCATTTAACAGACATATAACCCTTAATTCTTTCTGTCTCTCTCTGTTGTGGGAGCGCTTATTATGGCTTATCTGATTCACAGCACACGGCGTGTTTTTTTTATGCTGATCAGCTGCCAGAGTGGAGAACTTAAGGGGCTGTGTGTGAATACCATAGATGCAGCTTAGTGTTAGTTAGTGTCATCATATTTGAGGTCCATGCTAATGGGCACTAGCAAATCACAAAAGTCCCCCCCAAAATGCAGATATCCTTGTGATTGGGGGTTCTAGCGGCTCCAGTTCCTCTAACTACTCCGCTTGCTTTTAATATCCAATTAAACTGGCTTAAGCACTTGGGGAAATCGATATGATTTGTCGCTCTTCTCCGTTTTTTAGAGAACGGAGACGGTTCAATTAGCGTTCCTCTCTCCGGTTTAACGTTTGGGCCACACAAGTGTAAAAAGAGCTCGCATCAATTCTGAATCGTATCCCTCCGAATCATTGATCTAATATCGCGGTCGTGTATCTGTATCAGTGTGCGATTAGCGGGTTAAGTCGACAGATCTTTTACGCGGGGGGGCGACGAAAACTCCCTCTCTGAAAAAAAAACAAAAAACGGGGGAGGGGTTGAAGAGGCGGATGAGATCAGATGAAGCTCGTCTCCACGGCGCCCGGGCCGTCGGGGGTGGGGGGGCCCTCTCGGAGCGGAGGGGTCCCGGGGTGACGCCGGAGGGGGAGCGGGGGGGGGGGGGGGACGCTCGGAGAACTTCACACAGAGATTAAACACCAGATGAAAGTGGACACGAATCGCCAAAAGCCGAGAGCAACATGTGTAGCAGACAAAAGCAATCAATCATGTCCCCTCCGCCACCTCACCTCCAATAAGATTACATCAATCAATAACCTCTTCTTATGAGTGATTGGATTTTGTCTGCTTCCAGAGTACAAGGGAGGGGGGGTGGGGGGGTGGGGGAGGTAGGGTGGGGGTGGAGGTAGGGTGGTGGTGGTTGCTCAATTTTCCCAATGATTAAAGCAGGGCCAAATTGCTTTGATAACATCAAGGACCTTGCTGTGGCTGGGTGTGTAAGGGCAGTGTTGGGAGCAGATAGAGGCCGGTGGCAGCAGGTGACTCAGACAGTGGAGAGAGCCAGATGACCGGCTGCGTTAGGTAGATCGGCCAGCCGGGATTCCGAATTACCTACCTTGGCTTTGGTGGAGAAATCAAAAGGGGCCAACCGCCCGTGTGTCTGTTGATCCACTGCATGGATGTTTAACCAGGAGGGACGGGACGATATATATCGAAATTCAATATATCGCGATACGAGAATGCGGCGATACGTATCGCGGGGCGGAAAAATGAATCTTGATATTAGCTCTGTGTTATTCTGCTGTAGTAATCACAAATGAGACGCTTGACCATGACAGTTTCACAAGCTCTCCATCCAAATTATATTATTGTCACTTTGTAATGACGTTTTTAAATTGTTGTTTACATTCTAGCGAGCCAATGACATCGCTAGAAAGATTTGTGGCTCGGAAATAAACAGAATTCTGCACAGTCAGAACTTTTATTTATTACATCGTATCGAATCGTAAACCCCATATCACATATCGAATCGGGTATTGAACCCAGCAAGAACTACATTTTCGACTCTACAGCCAGCCAACCAGCAGCCCACACTAGCTTCAGTCCAATTGAGAGTCCAGTTAGATAGATTTTTGGTTGCCAGTTTGAATCCCCACACTCTCCCCACTGAAACTCCCCAACTGTGGGTTGTACTGGGCAGCTCCCACTATAGCCACCAGTAGAAGACTGTGGCTGTACCTGGTCAACTCCCAGTGTGAATGTCAGGAGCTGTATGAATGTGACGCAGGGTGAAAAGAGCGTGGAGCTCAGTCCACTTGGACAAATAAAGGTTAAAGGAATAGTTCACCCAAAAGTGAAAATTCTGTCATCATCTAGGGGGGGAGGAGATGATGACAGAATTTTCAGTTTTGGGTGAACTATTCCTTTAAAACAAGAAAAAAAAGTTACAACCCCAGCCCTCTGCTCTCTATCCTCAGTTATGTAACTCTCCACTTTTTCCGGAAATGTTTTTTTGAAAAAGTGCATGTATTGTCATTTTGAAATCGAATTAACTATCCCCGCCCCCACCGCCCCCCCCCCCCCCCCCCCCCACCTTGCGCCCGCATCACTGAGCGGTGCTTTTACTTCCAAAAGATCTTCCCCCCCCCCACGATACACAACAAACATTAACAACGGGTTCATTAAAGGTAAAGTAATTAGGGGGAAGGAGCGCACAGAATCGTCGCCGTCTCGCTAAATAAAAAAATAAAAAAATAAATAAAAAAAAAGAGAGAAGAAGCCCTCCTGCGACTCTGGAAGGGGGCTTTCGAGTGTCTCCAGCAGGGAAGCGGAGGAGTTTTTTTTTTCGCTCCTTTTTCTCCCCCCCCCCCCCCGTTCGCCTTTTTTTAAGCCGGAGATTCATGTGAAATCAATTGTCGGTTTGTGTGCAACAATAGGAGCGCGGCTCATTAGTGGGAGCGCACACACTTTTGGGTCATTTGTCTTCTTTTCACTGGGCGGCCGGAGGGCACTTTAAATTCCCACCGTTTCCTCGGCAGATATGCCTGCTCAGCCCATCCGTGCTTCTCTCTCTCTCTCTGTGTGTGTGTGTGTGTGTGTGTGTGTGTGTGCGATCCACCTGCCTAGGCATATTCCCGCTAATGTGCAGCAGCTGTTAGCTTCTGCCTCTACAACTCATAAGATGCCAATTATCTATGCCAATTAAATTTGTACACTGTTTTTTAGTAAATCTAGCATGCTTAATTCGTAAACACGAGGAGTGTATTATTACACCTATTTAACAGGTTTCCTTAGCCCGGCGCCCGAGGCTCACCTTCAATGAGCTTATTAAGCCTTCGACCGATATGGGTTTTTTTGAAGGCCGATACCAATATTTTTTTAGACTGAAGCTGCCGATGCTGACGTTCAGTATCTTTAAATTTTGAATTTTTATGTTGCAAGGATTCAGTGTTTTCCCCAGGAGCGTATTAATCTGAAGCATTTAGAGCATCACGGGACACAAAAACTGAAAAAAAAAATTGAAACGCAGACTGATGCAATTCAATTAGGATTAGCAGCTCCTTCAGGCAGGGTTTTAACCAAAAAAAACATAATTGAACAATTAAATGTGTAAGGGAAATCAAATGTCATGTCATGTTTTTCCAGACTGTGTCTCATTTAGCTGTAGCCAGGAACAACATTGACTGAACCATATCTGATTTTTAATAAAAGACCAATATCCGCCTGTATATATATCTAATTTGAACAATCAGCCAGCTTATTCGCAGTAGCGAGTGATTCAAAATGTTTTGGATGTGTGTGTGTGTGTGTGGCGGGGGGGGGGGGGCTCAACATATAGGAACATGGCTGTGATGGAAAATATGTGCTTGTGCAATGAACTGGTATTTCCATTGATATTTTGTTTAGATTTTGTTTATATTTTAGTTCGTTTCTCTGTCTGTCTGTCTGTCAGCAGGATACCTCAAAAACCTCTGATCGAATTCCCATGAAATTTGGTGGAGAGACAGAGCTTGGTCCATTGAACGATTGATCGATCGAACGGATCGATCGACTTTGGCGGCGATCCCAGATCTGATCAGCGTTTTTCAGCCATCGCTATGAAACTTAACGGAGATAGAGACTTGATTCCAAATCCTAAGGAGATGATATTTGCAGGGTCTAGAAATGAATTTCAATTGAAGTGATAGGAATGATGTGTTTGGGTGTAACGGAATTGTTGGTCGGCGCTCTGAATGCCTTCTAGTTACTAATCCAACGCAAAATAACAACCTTCCACGAGCTCTTTCATTCTCATTCCTTCCCATGCCATAACGTCAGCCTCTTTTCATATTTCCCCCTCAATCAAACACCGAGCTTCGACTTTGCCATCCGCCATATTGCATTTCTCCGTAGAGCCATCAAGTCTGATATTATCAAACCGCTGCCTAATTCCTTTCGGCTCAGACATCCAACACAAAGCTGGCTTCACTGTCGAAAGACCGGGAATTGATACCCAAACACTCCGCCGCCATAAATCACGCGCCGACAGCTTCTTGGATACGGGCGTATAATGTGATTTCATTATATTCATACTGGAAAAAAAGCGCCCCGCATGGAAAGACTGCACAATCCAACGCGCCGCAAGAGGATCAATGTGGAGGAGCGATGAATGATCACCCATTGATTTCCCAATAAACCTTGTTCATTTTATTGACTGAGGCGTGAAAAGTGGATCAGCAGATTCCCCGAGGGCCATTGAATTCTGTGGGAATAGTTTATAAATGTGTCCAAAATCCCAGCCAGAAAACGTCTTTTATTATCTCAATTGAATGTATTAAAATGTGTAAAGTAGGGTTATTGGAGGTCTATTTTTTTTTCAGGTTTAATGTCAGGTAATGCGGGTTTATTTTCAATTGCGTTCCATTTTGATGCGGCTATAAAATTAGACAACGGTGTCAACAAAGTTTTTATATTTGGTGATATTTATTCAAGTTGGAAAATGTCATGAATTGTGTAGTTTCACCAAGAGATGTGAGTGGCTTTATTTTCCAATGTTGTACCGCATTTCTGCACTTCCAATTGGGCACATTATGCATGTCCACTCTTAGATTAATATAGAAAATCAGGCCCCTAAACATTTCATTTCCTGACCTCCTTTTTCTTATTCTGCTCAGTTTCAGAACTTTTGAGTCAGAAGTTGGCTGGTATGGCAGCTTTTTGTGTGTTTTTAAAAAAATCTTAAATCCAATTCCAGGCAGCATTAAAAAAGGTCTTAGAAGGTCTTTCTGAAATGTGCAGATAGCCTGGGTATCACAACATCCCAGAGTGAACTGCCTCTGTTGGTATGGGTGTGGGGGGAATTACTTTTTTGTGACTTGGTGGGTGTTTCTGAAGGCACATTCTCAGTGCTGGTCTTCAAAATCATCTCAGTGATCAACCAGTCCCATTTATGGATTAAACAAATTTACCCCTCAGTTTGCCATTGGAAGGATGTGTTTTAAAGCAGTACTCCACTTAGTTTTAACATGGGGGTTATTTGGCACTTGACCACCATGAAAACCAGAATATAAACTAATCACCAAGATTGGATGCAGCTGGACGAGTTTGTAGCGTTCAGATTTTTATTTCCCATTCATTTGAATGAGGCCAGAAAATAGACAACTGACATTTAAAGGAATAGTTCACCCAAAAATGAAAATTCTGTTATCATCTACTCCCCCTCATGCCAGTTGAAACACAGGTGAAGTTTGTCCATATAACACACAGGGAGGCTGCCAGCACAACTCCATAGCAGCCTTCTCCAAAACAACTGAAGTCAGTGGGGACCAGTTCTTCAGAGTTCCAAAAAGACCTACAGTATATTTACACCATCATTTAGTGCAAATCTTAACTACAGCTGATTGATTTGCAACAAATAATGGTGTATAGGTCTTTCTATTCACAGTGTGATTGTTTGGCTGTTTTTGTTTTGGAACTCTAAAGAACAGGTCCCCATTGACTTCAGTTGTTTTGGAGAAGGCTGCTACCAAGTTGACCAGTTCCAGTACCAGTACCAAGTTGGTAGAAATGTATTTTATTTTTCACAACACGGATAACTGCAGAACACTGGGATCCAATGCTGTAGTTGCACTACTCTTGTTTATTTCCTGTTTTCTTGTTTGACAGGAACATGTTCCTTTTTGGGTAGAGTGTCTGAGGACTTTTCCACACTGACAGGGAGAAATTCTGGAGGAAACAATGAATACTTGCGACATCTTTTGAGCAGGAAAACAGTCAAATTTAAAGAAATTGAATATCAGAACAAAATACTGACTATCAGCAGTTTCAGTCCAAAAATATTGGTATGAGTACCAGCCTTCAAAAAACCATATCAGTCACGGTATCCACAGGTCCTTAAAAATTTTGAAAAAATCTTAAATAATCAAATAAATTATCTAAATTTAAGGCCTTAAAAATAATGAAAATGTCTTAAATATATTTATCAGCAGTCTTAGTTTTGTAATGGCAGGTTTCTTAGTGTTGCATGTCCACTCTTTGATTAATACAGAACACAATATGCATCCTATCTGCATTACTAAACACAGTTGTCCTCTCAAGTCTTGTCATTTTGGGGCTTTTGGATTCTATCCAGATCCATTTGAATGAATAGGGTTTTTGTATCCCGTTTGCCAATTGTTCTGTTCTTAAAATGGGTTAGATAATGTAGGTAGAAATGACAAATGATGAAGTTATTGCATATTTTAACACATTACTGAATTAAAAAAATCTATATTTTGCCAACAACCATGGTACAGATGTTGCATTATCCTCACTTCACAAAGTCATGACATTCTGGAATGCTAAGCTAAGTATGACTAGTGATTTTTCTTTTTTTTTTTCATTGCAGCTTCAAAACCCATCAGAATCCACCTCAACAATAAAAGAGGCATTAATAGGGGGAATCCTCGAAAGCAAAAATAGTCAATATTAGCACTGGATGTAGTTAAAGGTATTAACATCATTAAGGAGCCAAATAAGGAATCCCTTATTTAGGATTCTGTCACGCTTGAGAGGACAGTTCATGTCCCTTAACAATCAATTTCCTGGTGTCCTTTCTCCTTTACTGCCCATTGATAGTTTCACAACTTTCATTAACTATATTCAATCAGAAACAGGCTGGTTTGCCAGCTTTGTTTCTTTATTTTGATTTTTAAAATTCAATCCTAGGTATCTTTGATAAGGTCTTAAAAGCCTTAAATTGGTCTGTCTGAAACCTGCAGATCCCCTCGTCCTTATTATTGCTCTGTTGGGTGTTTCTTTCTTTCCTCTCCTTCTCTTTGAAACGCCCCGCGCTGCCCTTCCTCGCCCTGTAATGGAGATGAATAGAGAGAGGGAACAGATTGACCTCCCTGGCTGTTATCGCCTTTATCAGATTTTCATTGTGGAGAATCTGAATCTCCTTCATTGATTAGGACATAATTGGGTCTAATTGTGGAGTGTGTGTGTGTGGTGTGTGTGTGTGTGTGTGTGTTTGTTAGGGAGGGGGAGCTTGCTGAAGGGCAGTCAGACTCATAAATGATTAAAAGAAAACTCTTTGTCTCATTCTGCTGCAATCACAGGTTCGCCTCTACTTGTTCAGATGCAGCCATGCATTTATGGCAGCAGTATATTCTGCATCATGGCAATATTGACTCTGCTTAGTTGTTTCCTGTTGTTAGGTGTTTTACTGGCTCTATACGAATAGGACATGAGAGTTATGGATGTACAGTGGCTAGAAGAAGTATTCAACTCTGCTTAATTGTACTTTTTGTACATTTTCTTGTGCTACAAAATTTGTTAAAAATAGAAATTAACACAAAATAATTAGGGATGGGACGATACATCGAAATTCAATATATCGCAATACAAACGTGACGATACGTATCGTGATGCAGAAAAATGAATCGCGATATTAGCTCAATTTTATTCTGCTGTAGTAATCATAAATGAGACGCTTGACCATCACAATTTCACAAGCTCTCCATCCAAATTATATTATTGTCACTTTGTAATGACATTTTTAAATTGTTGTTTACATTCTAGCGAGCCAATGACATCGCTAGCAAGATTTATGGCTCAGAAATAAACGTTATTCTGTCGTTATTTTATCATTGAACTTTTATTTATTACATCGTATCGTGGTTGTAATGAATCGTGAACCCCATATCACGTATCAAATCGTATCGTATCGTATTGTATCATGAGATAAACATATCGTCCCATCCCTAAAAATAATCTATCAAACTGGAGTGACAATTCAGGAAATGTATATGAAAGTATAAATTTCCAATAAGAATTCACTCCCTTTAGTCAACATATTGTCACAGAAGGAAAACATATAACATATCATTCTTCATCTTTAGGTAACAGTAAAGCATTTTGAATACAAATTTTACATTTTTTATATTTTTGAGATTTCTCAAATTTTATTCAAATTTCTCACTGGAAAGTCTTATTCCAGGTCCTTTTAGTACATATATACTATTATTATATTATATTATTATAGGACAATATAGGAGAGGAGGTGAATACTGGTGAAAACAAGGTTTTTCAGTCATTGGAATTTTGTACTTTCACATAAATTTCTTGAATTTAAAATCTAGTTTGGTTGGAAAGAGTACATTGTGTATATTTTAGCTCCCAAAATCCCAAATAAATGTATTTTGAGTTAATTTTGTAGCACGAGAAAATGCGCAAAAAAAGTCAAGGGTGAACGCTTTTTGGACGCCACTGTAACTACAGATCTTTGTTTGCATGATGGAAAATATTCGGTACCAAACATCGCTTCTGTCAGGCAAGGACAATTAAATAAAACCACGGTGTGTGTGATAGTCATCAAAACAGAGTCAATTTTCAGTGAAGTTGTTTGGACACCTCTTGCTCCGTGCCTTCAGCCGAGGACACGCAGGCCGTCCGGCCGCGGGACGCCTGACAGCCATTTATCTGACGCTAACAAGGCCTGTATTTATCCGGCCATTGATACGCACCATCGCACTACGCAGCTTCCGTGTAAGGTCGAGGGAGTCCGGCGATTAGAGGGACTTTTGAACGTGTTAAAAAAAAAAAAAATCCCATGACTGACAACGAACTGCCCCGTCGCCGTCTATCATTTCCCCCTACTGAGGCGGTTTCATCGGCCGGGGGAAGAGGGTTGCTTTTATTTATGGGGTGCGAGCCTGAGGCGTAGACACACACATGTACACACACACACACACACACACACACACACACACATATAGCCGGTATCTGAGGATTAACATCTAGCCCTGCCTCTGCCTCAGGTGTGACGAATGCCGGCTCTGCTATCACTTCGGGTGCCTGGACCCCCCCCTGAAGAAATCCCCCAAGCAGACAGGATACGGCTGGATCTGCCAGGAGTGCGACACATCATCCTCCAAGGTGAGTGTGCGCGCGCGTGTGTGTGTGTGTGTGTGTGTTTCTGGTGGGGGTGGGGTTGGGGAGGGGGCGGTAGTTGCGGTCGGGGGTTGGGGTTTGGGCTGGCCGGCTTTGGCGTCTCACATTATGAGAGCGTTAAATCGCGATATTTCACAACTTTTTCCTTCCTAGAACGTAACGTGTTAGCATGGTTGATTTTTCCTTTCCAAACTTTGACTCAATGGTACAGAACAGCAGGACTATTCATATTAAAAAGAAAAACAGACATTTTCCGTATGATATAGGGACGGGGCGATATATCGAAATTCAATATATCGCGATACGAAAATGTGACGATACGTATCGCGGGGCAGAAAAATGAATCGTGATATTCTGCTGTAGTAATCACAAATGAGATGCTTGACCATCACAGTTTCACAAGCTCTCCATCCACATTATATTATTTACACTACACTTTGTAATGACATTTCTAAATTGTTGTTTACATTCTAGCGAGCCAATGACATCGCTGGACAGATTTGTGGCTCAGAAATAAACAGAATTCTGCACAGTCAGACTTTGTTGTCATTGCACTTTTATTTATTACATTGTATCGTGGTCATATCGCATCGTGAACCGTATTGAATCTATTGTGAGATAAGCATACTGTCCCATCCTTAAAATGATATTATGGCAAGGTAAAAAAATCATGTTAAACCAGCTTTGGAAACCGTTTCGAACTGCTGTCACAAAGATATTTCGGTCCTGATTTCACAAAAACGATGCAGGCAGCAGCTATGGACGACTACAGATGCCGTCTCAGCTTTCATGTCGGTGCTTTATTTACAGGTTTTCAAACGTCAGAAAGGTTTGCTGGATGCAACAGCGTGCTCTTGTCAGAAACCTTGTTCGCTGAGAGCCACCGCAGAGTGTTAAGAAACACGTGTTCAGGTCTCCACTCACCGCTCCGACCTCGATAACCCAGCCGCTTCGCTCGCCATAAAAGCACTTCAACCCGGGAGGGCCGTCTCTTCGGGCTGTCTTAATTACAGGTCTGAGGGAAGTGGTGTGATTCATGTAGGAACGGGAAGAGCGCTAAGACGATGGTGCGCCTCCCCCGTCCCGGTCGTCGCGTCACACCCCTGCTTCCCCTATTTCTGGATGGAATATTTCTGCAAACGACAAATCGAAGACCCGACAACACGCGAGCGTCCTTTCACCCGCTGCAGCTGCATGAAAACAGATCATGACCGAGCTGTCCATCTCAAACGCTACTTAAAAAAAAAAACCCTAAAAAAACGGCAAGTCGCCTCAGCAGAACTTTACAAATTTAAATGTCTTTTTTTTTTATTGAATTACATCGCAATCAAAGGTAACATTTGGCTGCTTCTGAACCTAATTAATTTGATAAATGTATCCCCCCATTTCAATTTCTCCAGGAAAGGGCAGTCCGTGCTGCCGGGCTCTATCTATGTGGAAAACGGGGGTTAATTGATGTTGGCATAGAGGAAGTGGAACATAAAAGCCATACTGGAAATGCGGCATCGCAGGAGTAAAACATGAAATTATGAGGGAAAAATGAAAAGGTTAAAGCGCGCTTTAAGTGTTAGTTGGCGGGCAGCGGGGTTAGCACACATGCTCGTGGTTATTGCTGCTCTGGGGAGGGCATGGAGACGCAGCAGCTGCATAATTAGACATAATTGTGATTTTGCATCTATCGTGGTAAATGTTTTTTTTTCTTCTGTTTATGAGAAGTTATTTGGATGCTTACAAAAATGCAGCAAAGTCTAAAAATAGTCCTAAAAATATGTATTTGGTTTGTTAAGACAGTGGTTCTCAACATGGGGTCCGGGGACCACCAGTGGTCCTTGAGGGGGTTCTAGGGGGTCCCCAGCAAACTGATGAATTGTTAAACCTCTGCATTATTTCATTTACAAGAAGTTAACACGATTAGAGAATGTAGAAGAATGACTGTTTTGGTCATAGTTTCTCTGTTATCTCTCTACCTACAATACAGTCATGGAATTCTGGACAAAATCATATCTAACAATAAAAATATTCTCAGATTTGGGTCTGAGAGACAAAATGTCAATGGGGGACTGTATAAATGGGGGTCCGTGGCTCTAATGTGGACTAAATTAGGGGTCCTTGATATGAAAAAGATTGAGAATCACTGTGTTAAGAGTCACACTGCTCAATTCCAAGTGAACCAGAGCTTGTAAAGAAAAGTCACATGAACTCACAAGCAGCTTGTTTATTGGACAGTTTTGGTAGCTGTCATCCTGCCAGGTTAAAGGTTTCAGTAGTGGGGGAGACAAAACAAATCTGATTCCAGTCCCTTTAACTTTAGCTAAGCATGATGGACTTGTGTTTCTCTTCTTCTCTGGTGTTCATACCAGTTAAGAACACATGAAGAAATAGCTGCATATGAGCATCAGTCCAGACTTCATTTTGTTCTGCTAGACTTTCCAAGCATGAGGAACTGCTGGCTATCAGATGTCAACATCCGTCTCTTTATACCCATAATCCCTTGTGTTTTGGAGTTGTTTCTTGTACTTGGTTTGCTCACGTTCTCACTTCTAACGAACTACATGGCAGTTCTCTTCTTATACAGCTGACACTTAGTGCAAACTTATTCTTCCATCTTATTCTGTAGATTACTGGCACTTCATAGACTTTTTTATGAAAATGCCATTAAATAGTGCAATATTTACAAAAGATACAGCAGAAAAATAAGACCCAATGTTTTTTTTTAAATAATATATAGAGACGCAGAACTCCTAAGCAGACTCGTTGGGACATTACAGCCCATATTGTGCACTAAATCTACAATATGCGTCTCATAAAAAGGGCTATTATAAGTCAAAAGGAGAGAAGAAAGGCTTAAATTGGTCACCCGCTGTAAATTTGCGAGGATTGTACTGTTCTGAACAGAAGCGGCGGAGGGAGGAAAAGGAGCTTTTAACAGCGGTAGGTGGTGGAGGAGGAGGAGGAGGAGGAGGAGGAGGAGGCTGGGATTAAACAAGTCTTAGCTTTTTAAATGTGCTTACTGGCAGCCTGAAGAAACCGCCAGGTCCAGTCCAGTTTCATCACACAGAGACACACAAGAACACTGAGTGGGACTTGCACATAGACATACAGCAAATACACCTTGACTCAGATACTCTTCCCTATTGGACGGGTGTATCAAGCCGATATTGAGTAAAAATGGGTTTGATTTAGGGCTGAACAATTAATTGAAATTTTATTGAAATCGCAATATGGCCTACCGCAATTTTCCAATCGCAGGAGGCTTGTTAAAGGTGAAATGTGTCAAAATACCATTTTAAATGAAATATTGTGGTGCTGCAGAGATGTCCTGGCCTACACATCATATTCTACAGACTTAAGAAAACATCTTTGTTTGGTACAGATCCCCGCAAAAATCACACCATAATCATTTTAATGCGTTTTTCAATGAAAATGAGAATAATGATGTAAAAATGATCATTCCCTCTAATATCGCAAATCATAGCGCAATTGCAATATCAGTCAAAATAATCGCAATTAGATATTTTTTCAAAATCGTTCAGCCCTAGTTTGATTATATATTTATTGTAGAATTGATCAATATTACACTGGTTGTGTATGGGAAGAACTTCACCTGAATTGATTCTAATGCAACATTTTGGTTGGATCTGACAAGTATCCATGAATATGTTTATTAAGTATCATGGGTTTCAGTGGAGAGTTTTAGTGTCCCATGGTCTAAATGCTGTTACAGAGGCCTTCCCACTGTATGAAGAACAAAAGTCTGGGGGACATACTGAATACTAGGGCTGGGCGATATTGACAAAATCAAATATTGCAATATTTTTGACCCAATACCTCGATATTTTGGGGATGACTATTGGTGCTTTCAGAAGATATTTACATTTCACATGAGAAAATTTGGAGAAACAAGCTTTAGTAGGCTAATGTGGATATATGATGGTGAAGCAGGTAGAGGCATTCAGTGTTCATTTAATGAGATGAAATATCGGCACAAAATATCAGCTTCAATCCAAAAATATCAGTATCTGCGTTCAAAATCCCATGGCGGCCTAAACCTATTCCTCACTGTATCTGCCGCTTGAATCGCATTGATTTCCAATAATATACTATAATATTCACACATCATACTTTTACGCTGTAGACAAATAACGAGGACACAAATAGTGAGCTTTCAACCAGTCCCCCCCTCTCTCCCTCTCCCTCTCTCTCTCTCTCTCTCCCTCTCTCTCTCCACTGTGTCGTTCTACCGGCTCTCCGACATTAGGGAGTGTGTCATTCCCTCTGGAGTATCTCGTCCCTGTGAAGCGGCTCCCATCCTCCTCCTCCTCCTCCTCCTCCTCCCCCTCTTCCCTCCCACTTGTTTACATCAAATCCTAAAACCTCCCGGCTCCGGCTCTCTCTCTCCCTCTGCCCCCCCCCCCGCCCCCCCCCCCAAAGCAGGGCGACATTTCGGTCGGTGACAGCAGAGTAAAGCTCGGCGCGTTTGACGTGACAAATTAGCGTGAACTCTCTTACTCCATGCCTTTAGCAAGCGGGGCTCGCTAGTGTTCAACAGCCTCCGAGCCTATTCTAACAGTTGGTTATATCAATCTGTGCTTTTTTTTTTTTCTCTTCCCACTGCGGAAAGCCTGGTTTCTAGATATAACGCGTAAATGGATTCCGGATTTTTTTTTCCACTATTCGATTTTCGTTCATCCCGGCAACATTCGGAGAGGCATGTTTAAGCAACAAACGGATGAAAAGAAGCGACGCGTCTAAATCATTCCTAATATCACAGGGTCTACATTTTTCTGAGAGGCGGTTAGGAATGTGGCGGTTTTTTTTTGGGGGGAGAAAGCGCGGCGCACAGACCTTTTAAGGCGCGAGGTGCTCTGAGTGTCTCGGTAATAGCGGCGAGTGTGGGGAGATAATTGACTC
Organism: Centroberyx affinis; assembly: GCF_046629955.1. NCBI lineage: Eukaryota > Metazoa > Chordata > Actinopteri > Beryciformes > Berycidae > Centroberyx > Centroberyx affinis. Next base: position 88,605 of record NW_027278926.1, read on the forward strand.
CACTCAGGGCATCTAAAAAGCACTCTGAGATGAGAGCTGTATTTAAGGAAAGTTTTATTATCTGCTTTTAAATGCCAAGCCGCCGCGCCGTTTTTTTTTTTTTTTTTTTTTCTTTTTCTCGCCCGCGGGGGGAGAATGTTTCTTAAATGCCAGCGTTAAGTGCAGAATACTACCTGACCGCGGCGGCTGCGATTCAGCCCGCCCCGGAGGAGATAGTGGGCGGTCTTGCCTGACAGTCTGGTACAAAGAGCGGTACAGCAAGTGATTTGTCGAAGCTCCCCGCAGCCACCCGGCTCTTATCTGGAAGCGGATGATGTATGACATCTGAAGGGAAAAGGTGCACAGGAAGGAAGGAAGGAAGGCGGTAGTGGTATCTTACAGTATATATTGCGACGGCTGACCGCGGTCGCGTCTCCCCTCGTTTGATGGCCCCGGGGCCCCCGTTCAGGTGTCCTTGCGGGCGCCCCGAAAAGACAAAGTGTTCCCGAGGTTCGCTTTGAAACGGGGAGTAACACGGACGCGTGCCTGCGGTGTGATTTTTAGATGTTGGACAGGGTAGGGAGTTTGAGCACGAGGCCGACGTACAGGCACAACGTGGCTGGAGGTAGGGATAGACTGATAAGGTTCTCTGTAGTGATACCATACCGATATTTTAGGCGGAAAAAAGTGGGAGACAGCACTTTGACAAAGCAGATTCTGCCGATATATAAAAAAGGAGTCTCACTTTTTTTGCCTATTTACAACATATTATTATAGATTCCTCGGACCGGATTTCGGTATTACACTCGTTCAAACTGAAAGGTTTAATGCGGTGGTTCTCAACGTGGGGTCCGGGGACCACCAGTGGTCCTTGAGGGGGTTTCAGGGGGTCCCCAAGCAAAGTGATGAATTGTTAAACTTCACCATTATTTCCCTTACAAGAAGTGAACACGATTAGAGAATGTAGAAGAATGACTGTTTTGATCATAGTTTCACTGTTATCTTTCTACCTACAATACAGATAGTCATGGAATTCTGGACAAAATCATATCTAACAATAAAAATATTGTCAGATTTGGGTCCAAGAGACAAAATCGCATCAAATGGGGGGCCGTGGCTCTAATGTGGACTGAATTAGGGGTCCTTGATATGAAAAAGGTTGAGAATCACTGGTTTAATGAACATAAAGAAAGCGATTCGCTTAACCATAATTCAGCAACTTGACTAAGTTTTTTTTTATATGCTTTGTTCGTGTTCCTTTATGTGCTAGAAGTGTGATTTATTTTCAGACTGTTCCCCCATACAATGGCAGTGAATGGAGAGAAAAAAAAACACAATTCACCAATCGTTGCTACCGGAGCAGCAGATAACAGAATCAACAAAGTTCAGCATCACTTTAAATTATATGTCAGCAAACCAATATATCATGCTGACACCAACGTGTTAAAGGGAAGGTTCAGCGATAATTTATTTATAAGCCTAACCTATTAATCACTAATCACTAATCAAGCCCCCTCTTAGAATGTGCCGAATGATTTTACATTGGAGCTTGCGTTTCTGTGAAATCCGCAACCGCCTCCTATTATCATTTGTTAGCATGCTAGCACAAGTCAATGGGGTATGAAACATAACTCTTAACATCACTTCCAAGCCATTCCATATACTTCCATAGCTGTAGTAATAGTAAGAATGCGTAAGCACTTGAATGGGATTTTGAAGGCAATCCCATTGACTTGCGCTACCATGGCTAACAAATGCTAACAGGAGGCTGGTGCTGATTTCTCACAAAAACTCGGGTGTAAAAATGTTTTGAACGTCATAATAGTGGATATGGTTAGTGATCAATAGGATAGGCATCTAAAAATCACTGAACCTTCCCTTTAATGCCTGTAATGTGTGTACATTGCTTCGCCTACACACAGCTAGCATTTCAGTTATTTTCTGATTAGCTCATTTAACCATCATTCACTTTGGAAGGATACCTCCAGGGCTGTATTTTCATAAACGCTACTCCCTCAAATGCAGTAGTAGAAATAAAGTCCTACACTCTTGTTGGAGAAGAGGGTGCCTTATAAATGTTTAAAAGTCACCATACTGAAAATCTTTTTTCAGTAAAGCCTAATCAGCAGGTACTGTTGTGTTTTCTGTTGGGGTTTGGATTTAAACAGGGGATTTTTATATCGGTCTAAAATATCGACTTCATAATTCATTTTGAATACTTCCTTGAAAGATCCGTGGTGGTCTCAGTTATATTGTAACAGATAACATTAAAATACTTTTTTGTTAAATGTGTCCGGCATGAGACTTTTCAAAAGAGATTTCGGTAACACTTTACAATAAGGGTCACTAACTTAAGGCTTAGTTAATGCTTAATAAGCATTAACTAACCCTTAATTAACATTTAATTGTGTCTGATAATCAGTTACGAATGGTGTTCATGTTAACTAAGGTATTCATTTATACATTATTTAAGTCATCTTTATAAACTATTAATGTATAAATTATTATACCTTAGTTAACATGAACACCATTAGTAAATTACACATTAGTTAACTGTTAATTACGTTATTAAGCATTAACTAACCCTTATTAAGCATTAACTAACCCTTAACTTAGTGACCCTTATTGTAAAGTGTTACCGAGATTTCAGTAAATTATACATCCCAGCAACATGCAATGGCGCCAGTGTCATACAATCATAAAGAAAATTAATCAGTAACTTAAAAATGTTGTTACAGGGTGCAGTCCACGGAATTATGTTTTGAAAAGTGGAAAATCAATGGCATTGGCCTACTAGAATGTAAACAATAATGTCATTACAAAGTGCAAATAATCTAATGTGGATGGAGAGCTTGTGAAATTGTGATGGTCAAGCGTCTCATTTGTGATTACTACAGTAGAATAAAATGGCTAATATCATGAGTAATCTTTCTGCCCCGCGATACGTATCGTCACATTTTTGTATCGCGATATATTGAGTTTCGATATATCGTCCCATCCCTGCTGGAAAGCCCATGTAACAAAATGAAGCGAGGGCAAACCGCAGTCTGGACTCATATCCCGCTATTTCTTCATGTGTTCTTAACTGGTATGAACACCAGAGAAGGGGAAATTCCCGCGAAGAGCCCGGACAAGTCCATCAAGCCTAGGTAAAGGTACTGGAACTGGATTCTGTGACTGTTCACGGGGTGTTTTCTCTCACGCTCCTCCAGCTAAAAGGTCACAGTAAATGGGATTGTGCCTTCTGAAGTCGTGATTAATAACAAAATGTCTTTTTGAAGATGATTTGTCTCTTGTGATTTGTTTCGATTATCGAAGTGTTTGTAGAGCGTTATTAATTGTAGAGGAGCTTCGGGTTTACGGTGTCGTAGGACGACTCGGGAGCCGAGCGTCGGTGTCACTGCACGCACGTTCCCGTTGTGCGAAGAGGCAATAAAAGGCTTTATTAGACAGGCTTGAGTTCATTACAGACGCTGTGTTTCCCTCAGCCTGCCTGGCTTAGATAAACCTCTCACTGACCAAGGCCACATCCCTCCCGCTGTCACCCCGGGCCCTCGCCGAATTGATTTCAGTAATAAAGTGACAGTCTTGCCGTAATATACGGATGGCCTTTAATTCAAGCCTGTTACTGTGCCAAGGGGGGCGCTTGTTTAAGGCTTTATTTACACCCTGGTGGCACTGCCTGGCGCGCCCCCGGGGCCTCCGTGGTGAATCAGACCACAAGATCTGGGGGGGGGGGGGGGAATAAAAAAAAAAAAAGGTTTGAAATGCCAACAGCTCTTCAAAAGTCGCTCGGGCCGCGTTTTAAAAGTGCTCGACTGTGAACTCGTGTGGGATGCACTCCTTTAGCTCCACTGTGGACTCGCTGTCATCAAAAGGACCGCGGCCGTTGGAATTACCCGTCCGTGAAAGTGCGGCGTTTTTTTTCTTTCAGTTCCCCTCAAAGCCGTAGGCCTACTCCTACTCAGAGAAGCAGACGCTTGATTTTTGTGTTTTTGAAGTTCTACCGTGACCTCGGAGTGTTCGGCTCTAGTTATGCGCTCAAGGATCGGCTACAGAGCGTTTTATGAGTCAAACGTACCCTAAGTGTTTGTCTTTTTTTTTTATAGGGGCAGCAGTTAATGTACGTTTTGATGTTGTTCCCAATTCAGAGAAGATTACCTTTACACGCAGCGCCATCAATCAGAGGCTTCATAGCCTGACCTGTGAAACATTGTAATTAAGTTAGCCTAATTAACTTAATGAAGTGTCACACTTCACCGGCTTTACTATATAGCGTAAATTGAAAGAAAAATAGGCATCATTACTCATCAGATGTTATGGTATTTAGAGGGAGGCAGAGAGAGAAGCATTTTTTGCCAGCTTGTCATCCGATGGGTGTCTGTCTGAGTGGAAAAACCTAACCTATTGCCCGTTTATATATTCTCAATGAGGCATTTTTTCATTAACAGTCTGATTGGTTTCATCAGTATCTGCGGCCCCATTTATGAAATGAAGATAAATTCATTCGTTGGTTGTGATTCCAATGTGTTGCTCTCTACATTCTCCAGTCCACTGGTTCCCAACCTGGGGGTCGCCAAAGCTTCACGGGGGGGTTGCAAGACCTTCTTGGTTTTAAGGGGTGTAAGAAAACTTAAATATATATATACATATACAGTATATCTCAGCATTTCATTAATTGTTATTTTTAAAGTTTAGATGTTTTTTTAAGATATAAACGAGGATAAGGGTGCGGTGAAGACATGAACACAAGCTATATTCACTCTCTGCTAAACAGCCTCGTCCTGCATTAGAAAAGTTCACAGTTAAAACAACCAAAGAGCGTCAGGAAAAAGAAAACACTGAATTTGTCCAAAGTAAGCATAATAAGTATGTATGATAGTTAAAAATAAATAACACAGAATTGTAAAAAACATTCCTAAAAACATCAAGAAAACTAATCTCTGACGCAATATTCACATAATCTGCTCAATATTCATCCAAATTGCTCGTTTTACACAATCTTCCTGCAGTTGTTACGTTCACTATTTGGGTTAATTGTACAGTTATAAGTTGTTCTGTGCTGTTATTGTTATGCATTGAATATAATATGAAATATCCATAAAATATGTCACTTTCTCAGGGGTCGTCTGTTTACTCAGAGACAGAATAGGGCTCCCTTAAGGAAAAAAGGTTGGGAGGCACCGCTCTAGTCGATATTCACGTTTAATCTCAATACCGTACGGACCGGGCCGCGCGATCCATCCCAACAGGTTAAGGCTTTCGCTCAAGCGTGTGAAGTTCCTAAGAGCATGATAACCTCATCACCGCCGGTTGTCTTTTTTGGACGTGGCCAAAAGTTTAACCACAGTTTAACGTGATTTAAAGGCGAGCGGGGGGGGAGGGGGGGGGCAGCCAAACTAGCCTGCAGGGAGCGCATGGACATGGTCAAAGGGTGGCCAGGCTCCGCGGGGGAAGGCTGAAGACGAAGGGAAAATCAATGGGCAGGAGTCACCTCCATCACTTTAACTAGGCGCTACTAGACGCCCGCGCCCCCTCTCCGGGGCCAATTTGCGGGAGTAAACAGGAGTGTGTGATTGCCGCCGGGGGTCCCCAGTGGGCCCCGGCGCTCCATTACTCTGGGCCCCGGCTCCATTCTAATAACCCTCTTAGCGGGGGAAACGTACACGAGGCCACTTTCCGGACCCCCCCCCCCCCCTCGGTATTTTATGGCCATAAACACTGCAGCAGACACCAGGCAGCGGTACTGTAGGCCCTTCATCAAGATAACATTCCCACAAGGCCCTGGCTCCTGCTGAGTGGGTAGAAACCACGCTATAGTCTGATAACACTTTCTCCAGAGCTGGAGCTATTTTCTTCAATAAATATACATAATAAGCCTTACTTTAAGATTTCTGGTTGTGACCTGGCCAGAATTGCATATAGTGGTACTTTATCCCTATTTTTTCCCCCAACCTAAATGATTCAGACTTTTAGCCTTGTTTTTGATTTGAATTCCTATAAAACACAATGTCACTGTTGTCATGTGAAAACCTTGTAACTCCAACTTTGGTGATTTTGATGTTTTAACTTCAACTGAAGGATCATGATGTTCCTCTATAGACTGAGAAAATTCTTCAAGCTGATGAAAGCTTATCAAAACCCTCTGGTTAGACTAAAAACCAGGCTGTGTTTCTTTGTTCCTGAGATTTTTACACTTTGGAGTTACAAACTGTGACAGTTTGCTGTTGTTAAACACTCAGGCATAAAGTCATATATTGTATGATGACAAGTCCGCGGTCTTTCCATCATTCTGTACCGGTGTGATTAAACTCTTAAGAGTTGCAGCAATAATATTTACAAACACAGAAAATATAGTGTTTACATATAGTGTTTCAAAATCTTCAGATTCCTCACATAGTAGAGCACTTTCACTTTCAGCAAATTAAGTTTTCAAAATTTTGGAAATAAAAACATGGATGTAACTCACTCACTGACTGACTGTTTATATAATAATTGACTTAAACACTAGTAATACTAGACATAAGACTAGTAATAATGTACATAACATGAGTAATACTAGACATAAGACTAATAATAATGGACATAACACTACTAGTAGTGCATATAACACTAGTAATACTGGTAACACTTTACAATAAAGGTCACTAAGTTAAGGGTTAGTTCATGCTTAATAAGCATGAACTAACCCTTAATTAACAGTTAACTAATGTGTCTGGTAATCATTTACTAATGGTGTTCATGTTAACTAAGGTATTAATTTATACATTATTTAATAGTCATCTTTATAAACTATTAAATAATGTATAAATTAATACCTTAGTTAACATGAACACCATTAGTAAATTGCACATTAGTTAACTGTTAATTAAGGATTATATTATTATTAAGCATTAACTAACCCTTAACTTAGTGACCCTTATTGTAAAGTGTTACTGTAATACTTGACATAATACTAGTAATAATGGGAATAAGACTAGTAAGACTAGCAATAATAGACATAACATTAATAATACTGCACCTAACACTTGTAATAGTGGATATAAGACTAGTAATGCTGGATATAACACTAGTAATAGTGTTTGGGCCTGAGGCTATACTAGTAATGTAGTGACAATATTGTACAGCATTCATTTTTAGTCCTATAAAACACATACATGCAAGAGTTCAGTGTAATTGGATGTGTGAGCTATGAGTGTTATATTCACAGTAATTTAAGTTGTGTATTGTGTATGGAGGTTTGTGTAACGATGTGTCTAGGGTTAAGATGGGCTGCACTGATTCGCCCACAGAACCATGTGTCCAGACACACACTTACTGTACAGACACATACCGTTTAACAAAATGCTTTTGTGGAGGAGTGTGTCTCATCGATGCCATAAATCACACTAATGGGGATCGGGGGGGGTGGTGGGGGTGGGGTGGGGGGGGGACTCCTGTTCACAATAGAAAGGCTTCATAGACTCTAACCCGCCGAAGTCTCCATTCCTCTGCTACCTGTGAAACCCCCGGCTTTACCGCAGCCGTTTATGAGCAGATATCAGAGATCTTTAAGTGTCCCCCACACACACACACACACACACACACACACACACACACACACATACACGCGCACACACACCCCCCACCTGGAGCTGCAGGCCCTCTGTCTTTTTTTCTTTGTGGCCCGTTACAAGAACCTCCAGTGGGATCTGTCACCACACTCACGTTCTGGTGTTGCCTGTATCCAGTATCCTGTATACCACCGGTTCTCAGCGTGGGGTCCGGGGACCACCAGGGGTCCTTGGGGAGGTTCCAGGGGGGTCCCGCAGGAAACTGATGAATCGTTAAACTTCAGCATTATTTCATTTACAAGAAGTTAACACAATTAGAGAATGTAGAAGAATGACTGTTTTGATCATAGCTTCTCTGTTATCTCTCTACCTACAATACAGATAGTCATGGGATTCTGGACAAAATCATGTCTAGCAATAAAAATATTCTCAGATTTGGGTCAGAGAGACAAAGTCTCATCAAATGGGGGTCCGTGGCTCTAATGTGGACTGAATTAGGGGTTCTTGATATGAAAAAAGTTGAGAATCACTGCTGTATACAACTCAGTGTCCCATATAAACTGCATTAACCCCTCAGTCACCCCTCACCCAACCGTACCAAAGTCTCCTCTAGACTTATTTTCAGCTTAAGAGACGTTTTCGGTGTGTTTTCTGCTTGACATGTTGTGTCTTCTCAGCTCGATTCGGGAATAATAGCGGAGATACACAGCCAATTTGCCCACAGTGCCCGAGCACTCAGGCCCATTTATGATTCAATGCTTTATTCTAAATGCGTCAAATTGGAAACAGAGAGAAAGTAGCTCTCCTCTTCCCCCACCGCCACCACCATATATTCTCCTCTTGGAGGCATCTGTTCTTATCAGACGAGGCGATAAAAAAAAAAAAAAACCCGCTTGTGCATTTTACCTCTGATTAAATTAGGCGGCGCCTGGTATGTTCACCTCGGTATCAGTCACGCCTCACTAAAATGGAAATACGTTTCTTGGAAAGGGAAAAAAAAAAAAAAAAAAAAAAAAAAAAGGGACATTAATGAATGCCCTTTGTAATAAACGGAATGGGAATCGCAAATATGCCCAGTCATGAAATTTAATTGTGCTTTCTGGTGACTGGTTTGTGGGCGCTGGAGTGCGGAGGAGCGGTGGAAGTGCCGGGGGTGGGGGGGTGGGGGGGGGGGCAGAGGTGGTTAAATGTAGCGAGTAACGCGCCGCCGGAACAGGCTAATGAACCCACTGTTTATGACTGACTGCAATTGTGTCATCGCTCCAGTCGCAACAGGAGCTTTAAATCACGCCAGTGCACACGTATAGACACATGGACCTGCACACACACACACACACAGAGACAAACACACATGCGTTCAGAGCAATAAAGTGTCAAATAGGCTTTAGACGAAGAGATACACACTCCAGTATGTATTTCCATCTTCAGCACCATACTCCAATTTAGCACTGGCTTTATTGAATTTATCGAAGAACTCAAGCCTTCTATGGTTTTTAAAGGAACTGAACTACGGAAGAGGATTAGGGCCACATGTGAAAAACTGAGTTTAAAGTCAGAATTCTGAGAAAAAAGTCAGAATTCTGAGAGAATAAAGTCAGAATACTGATTTAAAGTCAGAATTTTGAGATTAAAGTCAGAAGTTTGAGTTTAATCTCAGAATTCTGACTTTATTCTCAGAATTCTGACTTTAAACTCAGAACTCAAATAAATTTTTGACATGTGGCCCTAATACTCTTCCGTACCGAACCCCAGTGCAGATTCTATGACTTTTTAGATGGTTTGGTAATTGGCTAAAATCCCACAAAGCTTCTCCAAGCATCTCTCTTTTATATGCAATGTTTTTAAAAGAGTTAAAGTAATAATCTGCAACATTTTCACCTAAATAAATGTCTGTTTTGCTGCTCTCTATCACCAATTGATATAATACAATGGTGATTCTTTCCCCAGTACACAGAAGAAGAACTGGATAGTTCGCATGAGCAGCGATAGCCACCATGGCTGAACAGACAAAGAAGAGAGAAACTCAAACCGCATCAACAGCAAATCCAAGGAAGAAGACTGGAACACACTGTCTGATTGACACCAGCAAAACACACGAGGATCTTGTGGATTACCACTCTAAAGGTTTTGGGAGGTGCGGGAGTCTTTCTGGGAGGTTTGATGTCTGGATGCGTCCATCTACCTGGCAGGGTGCTGCACCCATCAAAGGCGGGAGGACACAATAAAGCCGCTTTCCCCCCTCCCCCCCCGCTACATACACAACGCACGCGAGTAAATACAACGCGAGCGGAAAACACGATAAGGAAATAAGTCATACTAATTAGCCACTAATTCTTCTGAGGACTGCGTCGGCCCGATAAAAGGCGGCCAAAGCTTCTTAAAGTACATGCGGCGTTGTAAATTTAAATTCTTTTCGCGGCGTTATTTTAATCCAAGTTTACGAGGTTGATTGCGTTGGGGGTGTGTGCGGTCGGGGTGGTCGGCGTGTTGGGAGGTGTGTGTGTGTGTGTGTGTGTGTGGTGGGGAGGGGGGGTGTTCACTTCATCTTCACTGCAGTTGCATTGCTACAGGCGTTCCGTGCTGGACCTGGTCTTTGTTGCCACCTAGGGCTCAGTCTGCACTCTCCTTCCATCCCGGTGTCACATGAGAGAGAGAGAGAGAGAGAGAGAGAGAGAGAGAGAGAGATGACAACGCTCCGGCTCCTGCCCTTTAAAAAAAAAAAAAAAAAAAAAAACCCCGCCTCGACTCAATTAGAATGAAAAATGTGACATTTCATTATCATATATGTATATGTTAGCGCCATAGGGGGGCCCCGCCTAGCCTATGGGAAGTGAGTAAGGGGGGAAAAACAAACCCGCCCTTTCTCTCGCCTTTTTCTCCACTCCACTCCACTCCTCTCCTCTCCTCTCTCTCCCCCACGCCGCTCTCCCACCAGAGGGGGAACCGATGGAGATATCCCACAACGCCACAGAGCCCATCGGCTCCTCCGGGCCGTCGGGGAGGGATGGAGGGGGGGGGGGCGTCTACCTCTCGCCGCTTTGCCTCTCCGCTCTCCGCAAAAGCAAATATCACTCTGTCGGGGGGGGGGGGCACACTCTCCCTTTTCCTTGGTTCAGACATGCTCTAGTCTTTTAACGCCTGGAAAATCAAACATGTCTTGTAACAACAGCACCAACTGATATTAGGGTTAGACTGATACACAAGCCAATACTGTCATTTTTATGAAAAACTCGATATCATCCAGTCAGTGTGGTCCACCTCTGATATGATGGATATGATGCAGTTTGTTTGATTACATATTTATTGTAGAATTGACCAATACTGCACTGGTTGTCTAATCTGAACTGATTCTAATACGACATTTGCATCAGATTCCACACACGTATGTATTAGTATCGGTGATATTATTAGTATTATCATTAGTATTGTAGGTTTCAATGTCGAGTTTTAGTGTTCCATGATCTAAATCAGTGGTTCTCAACCTAGGGGTCGGGATCCCCCAGGGGGTCGTGAGATAATTTTGGGGGGGTCGCAAGATGATTTATGGGATAGGAAAAAAACATATTTATTCTATATAAAAGGTATTATCATGGCTATTTTTTCATGTTTTTCTCAAATTTTTGCTTTCCTTGTGAAACATTGAATAGTTTTCAGCCTCTGAAGGGAAAATCATTCTTGGGTTGAACTGTTCACCACTCATATGCAGCCTGTGCCGGGGGGGTCGCATGGTTCCATTTTAAGGGGTCATGAGTCAAAAGGGTTGAGAACCACTGATCTAAATGGTGTTTCAGAGAGAATAAAATTATTAAGGAAACACTGATTGCTTGTCATTTGTTTGGAATTTTTGGCAATAGTAGGCCAAAATGGTTAAATTTAAAGACATTTAATGCTGGCACAAAATATCCCTAGCTGATACACCTTGCAACTAATGTGAAAATAATGATCCCATTCTCAAAAAAACGTGTGCAGCAGTAGATGTTTCTGCTCAGCATAGTAATGCTGTCACACATTAAGGACTTGGGTTACAGGGTTATAATGTGCAGCAGCAGACTGCTGTACTGCAGTGTCTGATATGTGCTCTCTAACAGGGATTACATCCCCCCACAACTCCCCAGATACTTCCCAGGTGATATGTGTATTTCAAATATGATTAACAGCTAGTCTTCTCCATCTCTCTGACAGCTTAAATTGCGTGTCGCAGAGGCAATTTCTGTAGACTCACTCCATAAGCCTGACTATAAGGGCGGATAAATGAATAGTGGGTCCTAACGGAAGGCAATCTTGAGCTCTAGTATCGGCTCTACCGCCGCGCTCCCCTGAAACGCAAAGAAGCCGGAACATGAAAACAGATGAAGATTGCCCCGTGTCTCTCCCCGCCCCTCCCCCCCCCCCTCTCCAGCCTGGAAGACGCTCCGCAGGCAGGCAGACAGGCAGCGGGATAATGCCAGCGACGGCCAAGCGGCGCGGTAGCCGCGGAGCTCGGGCGCCCGTCTCCTCTCCCTCAGGCGGAAACGGGAATGATGGGTGGCAGAGGGGGTGGTAAAGAGAACATGAGAAATACTCTGAAGGTCCTGAGAGGCCAGGAGGACGGGTGTCACCCCTCTCCCCAGGGACAGACACTAAATCAGGGGAGGAGGGAGGCATGGGAGGCACAGCTCTGGCTTTATGAGATAGTTAGCATGCGGTGGCCCCACCTCCCCTCTTGTTTCCCATTTAAGAGCTGACTGGTCCTCCGATAACGGATGGCGCCACAGGTAATTGGAAAATTGGCAGGCTTGTCAGGGAGATTTGGTGGATGGCACAAGTGTATACGGCGGCGGAGTTCATGAGGTGTCACCCCACAGCTAGATTTATATCGCCCTATGGGCGAGCAGAAGAAAGTATCCAGAGTTCAGGAAAAAGTAACACATTTTTCTTCAGGGGAGACGGCATATCAAGATTAGTCCAGAGACGAAGACAAGGCTGCTGTTAGTAAAGAGATGATTTATGGAGCGCTCTTTGCATTAACCCTAACCCTAATTTATTATTTATTGAGAAGCCTGAACAGCTAACTAGCTCTGTGGATCCTCCACTTTAATTTATAGGCAGTAGAATCTAGGAAACACATGAGCTCCATCTTCCTCCCATTATAATTGACACTTAAAGTCTCAATTTTCCTTACTAGTCGTCGTTGAGCTACATGAGATGTTTTCCCTTTTAATTATACTAGAGCCTTCACAATCACCTGTTTTCGCCCATTTTATGAATATTGCTAGACAGTTAATTTTCAAAAGAATGCAATAGAGAATGTGAGCACAAATGGATTTGCTGAGCTCACTCTGTTGTGTAAATCTTGCACAGTCCATTGCGCTCCTCGCTGTATTCTGCCTGTGCACATAAAGGCCGCAGGTTTACAGACCCTTTACTTTTAAAAGGCCCCGATCTCTAATTGCTATGCGGCATCCCCTGTCGCAACACTGCAGCCCCATAACAGGCTTTGTTTATGTTTTGATTCACCGGATGGCAGATCTTATTTCTCTTTCAAATTGACTGGGCGAGCTTTAGATACAGTGCGTGACTGTATGACATCACTTTAACTTGTATTTTGAAAGGTTATCCGGATACAAGTCAAACTCTTAAAAGAATCTGTGCACCTAAAGTTTCTCACCAGGCTTTAACTTTCTTTTAAGATGAGATCATCTTTTGATTTGTTTTGGTATTTGCTTGATTGTTAAAGATGGTCTTATTCACAGTCAGTCATTCTTTTCATGTTTTAGAGGGAAAACGTCCTGTAGAACTGTGTTATTTGTCCAAAAGTCTAATAATACACGAGTCTGCAAGTGAAATTCTGCATCACAATCCACTGTTAAAAGATGCTATGAAGCTCTTCTTATCAAAGCCTCATTTTCCAAGTAGTCTTTTAAAAATAGCTTCCCCAAAGATCGGCATAGAGGGGCAAGGATCGCTCTTTTGAAAGTAGATTTCCCAACAATCGCTGTAGACAGGGAACAGATTGCGCCAGGTATGAGGAGAAATTATTTTGAAAAATCTTCCCTGTATATCCTAGCGAGTACACAAGAAACCCGCGCGGTACTGAAACCTCGATTCATCTGCTTTCAATCGGAATTGCAGGTGAAAGAAGAGAGGCCAGCGTGTGGATTCATGACGTGTTGCGGCCCGGTGACCCTAACTTGGTGATCGCACATTATAGTGTGTAGATGTGTTTATTAACCTCCGGAGGGGGGGGATAATTGTATCTGTCAGAGTCGTTTAATCGCCGCCGCAGCTCTCGCCGCTGTCACTTTCACTTTGTCTGCTTTGCTAAATCAGCTGGCTCCTCGGCCGGCCCGCCATGACTTATGCTCTCCGCTCTGTGGAAATGGCTTCCCATTACCTCACACGTTGCCTTCTTTTTGTTGGTTCTAGGACTGACATACATGCTTTGAGGGAATGCTGTGTTTGTAGTTACTAAAAATGAGGACTGGGACCAGTTGCACAAAACACCTTAAGTTTTCTCCTTAAGTATGACACTTAAGGCTTAATTTCTCCTTAGCTGAGGGACTTACTTAAGGGTGTTGCACAGAATCTCTTAAAAGGTTTCCTTAGTTAAGGAAAAACCTTGAGACATTTACTACATTGAAAGAGATTTTACAGCGGTAAAATTCTACAGTTTCCATGGAGACCGTTTGTTTGCTTGCACTTGCGCTTGTAATACCTGTTATCGTCTCACAAAGTTGGCCTATAGATAGTAAAAAAAATGGCAGAAGAAAAGAAGACAAGAACACCAAATTGGTCAGAAGAGGAAAAGATTATACTTCTGGAGGAATACAATAAAAGAAAGCACATACTAAAAAGTAAATCTGATCCACAAATAACAGCAAACAGAAAACAACGAATGTGGGAGGAAATTGCAACAAAAATTAATTCAAGAAGTCTGGTGAATAGGTCCATCCAAGAGGTCCAAAAAAAATATAACAACTTCTTCATTTATTGCCATAAACTCAGCCATGTTGTGGTTAAGATAGAGTCAGAGGTACCTAGTTTTTTTCCTTACTTTGGTTGCTAAGGTCTTTTGTGCAACTAACTTTAAGGGACTCCTTAAGTATAAGACCAAGATGAGGAGAAAACCTTAAATACTTAAGTGAACATTTTAAGGAAACCTTAACTCGGACTTTAAGGAAAATCTTAACTTAAGGTGTTTTGTGCAACCAGCCCCTGGTCTTTTATCGACGTCCATTTGATAAATTACTCTATACTGGGAGACTTGATCGGTCAATGTCCGCAACACACGATTTTCCAGAAACCACTGATCGGATTTTGGTGGAACTTGGGGGAATGGTACGTCTTAATAATTATACTGATGAGTTGGACTGCATCCTTGATGGGGGACAATTTCAGCTAATCTAGGAGGCCAATGGTTAGGGTTAGGTTTGCAGAAAGCTATCCCATGACTCTCCCTGCCTCATCCAACGACTGGACAGTTGTTCAGAGAGCCACTGGCAAGACCGTCGCATGTCATCAGAACGCTCCTGTCCGTGCAAAGCTCATAGATATCACTTAAGACTGGGTAATAGGCATGGTCAAGGTTCTCTGGAAGCAAGCAGTTGGCTGGCTTTGGGCATGAGGTCCCCATGGTTGGGTTTAGGGTATGACATCTGGTCGAGGTTGTCCATCCCTTACGTGGTCCCGGTTGTCCAGAGGCCAGCAGGTGGTTGGGTTTAGGCATGAGGTCCCCATGGTTGGGTTTAGGGTATGACATCTGGTCGAGGTTGTCCATCCCTTACGTGGTCCTGGTTGTCCAGAGGCCAGCAGGTGGTTGGGTTTAGGCATGAGGTCCCCATGGTTGGGTTTAGGGTATGACATCTGGTCGAGGTTGTCCATCCCTTACGTGGTCCCGGTTGTCCAGAGGCCAGCAGGTGGTTGGGTTTAGGCATGAGGTCCCCATGGTTGGTTTAGGGCAGTGATTCTCAACCTTTTTCATATCAAGGACCCCTAATTTAGTCCACATTAGAGCCACAGACCCCCATTTGATGAGATTCTGTCTCTCAGACCCGAATCAGAGAATATTTTTATTGTTAGTCATGGAATTCTGGACAAAAACATATCTATCTGTCTGGTAGGTATAGATAACAGTGAAACTATGATCAAATAGTCATTCTTCTACATTTCTAAGTGTGTTAACTTTTTGTAAATGAAATAATGCTAAAGTTTAACAGTTCATCAATTTGCTGGGGACCCCCTGGAACCCCCTCAAGGACCCCTGGTGGTCCCCAGACCCCACGTTGAGAACCACTGGTTTAGGGTATGACATCTGGTTGAGGTTGTCCATCCCTTACGTGGTCCCGGTTGTCCAGAGGCCAGCAGGTGTTTGGGTTTAGGCATGAGGTCCCCATGGTTGGGGTTAGGGTATGTCTTCTGGTCAAGGCTGGGTTAGGGTTAGGGTCTGTATTGATTTGTGAAAAAACCAACGCATTTTGGCAGAAAACCAGAAATGAGAGACAATGGATCTTAAAAATGTCATGAACCCTTGATGAAGGCTGTGCAATAAGGTACCAATAAAGACATTTTTTAAAAACCTCCATTGGTAGGGGAATTTGTTCTTCCTTTCTAACTTTTGTCAAGTTCACGCACCTTGGCTGTAAAGACCAAGGTAGCGGCAATTTTGTTTTTCATCCGCGGTGGACGACATGTTTCACAATTACCTCGTTCTGTATATGTGACAGTACGATGTTTGATCTATTTCCAGGAGGAAGAGGAGGAGCCGCCGCCGGAGGACGACGACCCCGTGAAAGAGGAAGCCGCCGAGCAGGAGATCCCGAACTGAACGGAACGATCGGGAAACGGACGCCTCCTAGGTCCTCGTGGGGTTTTTTTTTTTTCTTTCCGTTCGGACGATAGCACACGGGAATTTTTTCTACCGCATCGCACAGTCTCGACGTTCCTAGACAGCCAGCGAGAGTTAGCTTCCACTCCGCGATAGTTTAGCCACCCGAGGAGCGGCGGGCGTCTTTTTAGAAAATACTGTAATTAAAAAAACGGTGGTATGTTTAGATTTTAAGGGGTAGAGTTTGTATTTTGAAACGGACGGAAGCTGGAGACGACAACGCCGACCCCTCCTCCCCCCCCACCCCCACCTCACCTTGTTCAAACATCTTCATGAAGCAGCGTGGCAACGTCGTTCAGCCACATCTTCCACCTCTATAATCTCGGCCCCCGGGATAGATTTATGATTTCAGGGGCGCACCCACCACTGTGGTTATTTTACAGCAGAGATAAACACACGGGGGGGGGGGGGGGGGGGAAGCATTTGGTCGGACGTGTCTGACTGTTAACGGCCGACCGCTTGATGTATTTACGAGTCCGACCAGACATTTTCCACGCAATCTATTTTCATACACTAATAATCAGCATTACGGCGCGTACGCACGGAGTATCCTCAGTGTCCTGTTTACAAGACGAAGCTTACCAGAGCGGTGTTGAATTTTTTTTTTTTTTTTTTTCCCCTCTCTCGAGGCCCCGCGTTAAACACCTCTCTCCCTGCCAAGCACACTGACGTCAGCGAGTTCAAAACGCGCTCATCGATCCGATCTCCATTTCTACTGACTCTGTAGTTTTTAGGATTTTATTTTTGTATTTTACGCCTACGTAACTGTCCGTGACACGCTACTAACCGAACACGAAGGGGAAAACTCTTCCTACTCCTTCCATTTTAAATGCTGACAGTCACATCTCTATTGTGTGAACTGTTGAGTCTCATTCCAGGAGTTTTAGTTTCCCCTGTTAAAAAAAACAAAACACTTTTTACCTTTGATTTACAGTATCTACAAGTGCTACACACCAGTATATTTCTTTATTGGATTTGTAATAAAATGTTCCATGTGCAGCTTTCAGGAAACGTGTCTACTCAGAGTTTGTATTTAGATACTTTGTAAATGTTAAAGGAGAATTTCTTTTGGCCTTTTTTTTGTCTTTTTTGTTTTTTGTGTTGTTTTTTTAGCCACATGGTTCTTTGACCTGGTAGTAGTCTAAGGTCCAGGTGAACTAGTGTGGATGGTTCGGCTCTCTGGTAATAATCACTCCCACATCAGCATAGTTTAGGGACTGATAATGGCAAATTAAAGCCATAGAGGCAGAAACAACAGATTTCATGGCCAAACGATCTTCTTAAATCAACTGCAACACTTTATTTAACACTAAATGAGGTTGATTTTACCCGCGTGAAGCGTGTTCACCTTTCCCCTAACAACACCCATTCCCTACGCATGAGCAGTGATTACATTTTCAAGTAGTTTTTTATGACTATTATCAGAGAACCAAAACATGCAAATTTGATTTCATCCGGACCAGAGACTGCAGTCCGGCCAAAGAACCACCAGACTCTCATATTAAATCTGGAATTATCCCTTAAAGTGCCAATAAATCTGAATTGCAAAAATGTTTGCTTCTCTGTCATTGATAGTCAATGCACATTAAAAGCGTTCAGCCTTTTTGGTGTCGATGCCTGACTATGGTGAGATATGAGAATGACAGTCGCCATAAATTATTATTTAAAAATATGACATAAAGCCAGAATATCAAATACAACAACCTGCAGAACAGGACCCAAATTGCATTCAACATATTTGTGATAACAAATTGATTAATTGCTCACTGAATTTGATTGATGCGTTGAAGGCAGTCTCTTTTTTTTAAACATATTTTCTTTACATTTGAGCAAAATCTCAAGGTACACGTGAACCACTCTTCTAAGTACTGGAAGTAACTCAGGCCATTAGAATGGCATTTGGCAGGAATAAAAAGATAGAAAAGAAACTCTAAAATGTGTTTGCCACGCAACTCCATGGAAAATGATCATACAAAACGTATTGAGTACTAGATAACGTTTCATGAGATCGCACACGTTTCACTGGGCCTCCGAGTCAAAAGGGTTTCCCTCTTAATGCTCTTAATGTTGATGATTATATTTAGGCGACACAAAAGACTTTCAGCCTCCCATTCACACACAGGCCATGTACTCAGCGGGGGGAGGAGTGTGTGTGTGTGTGTGTGTGTGTGTGTGTGTAAGGGGGTATCTTGACAATCCTCTCACATTCGGCGCATCGCCTAATTTACACTTCCCTTCCTCCTGTCTCTGTTTTTTCACGCACCAAAAAAAACTAAAAAAAAAAAAAAAAGCTTTCAGATCTTCATATTCCATCACCTCTCAAACCCCGGACGTCAACGCTCTAGCATTTTGACATTAACGCATCGAGGGGTGTAATTCCAATTTGTTTCAAAGGAACTATTAATTTGCCCATTTCAAGGCCAGGCAGGAGGGAAGCCCTGTAAGACCGCTGAACCGTGAAAGACATTATCTGGAGGCCTCCGATTTTTGGTAAAGGGACGCGCAGGATTGATGGCGGGGAGGCGGCGGCGCCTCGCAGCCGCTCGAGCCGGGCTCCCCGCCGCCGAGCTCCCAGCATGCCATCTGAGAGCGATGTCATTAGGCCTGCGATAACAGCGATGGGCACGTTAATGACGGAGTGGCCCGCTCTGCCACCCGGTGCCCCGCCAATCTCCCATTTACACCCGCCGCATACTAAACAGGTTCTAATGATAGAGATATGCAGAGATGGAGCGGTGCTTAACAGCCAGCTCGAGAGAGAGAGAGAGAGAGAGAGTGAGAGAGAAGAAGAAAAAAAAAAAACGACTGTCTTTATTGCGTTTTCACGTTCAGATTACATCCTCGCCATCACAGCACACAGACTTTCATGGCTACTGAAGCAGTTGAATGTGATGCCTCTGCCAGCTGTAATGCCCTGATATTTCTCCTTATACAGTATTCCCCTCCCCCCCCCCCCCCCCCCAAAAAAAAAAAAGTGCTAAAGTGCAACAATAAACCTGTCTGCGAACACAACAGAACCTTTTGCACATCCTGTATATCTGCTGTAAATTCACATACTGTTTTCTCCACATTCTCATATCCTTCTTATTTCTACTTTCCACATTTTTGTCAGTTACATTATGTTCAATATCCCCTATTTGCTCTATTAATGTATTCTATTTTCATGTGCTGTATCACTATATCACTTTATCCACCTTTTTTATTTACCACTACATCACTGTATCAAATTCAGGGTATCTGCAGGTCCTTAAATATCTCAAAAAGTCTTAATATAAAGCATCTAAATTTAAAGCCTTCAAAAGTATCAAATGTCTTAAAATCCAGTTATTAGAGGTCTTACTTTTCCACCATGTAATGACAGGTTTCTTACGCTTTTTAATACAATGAGTTCTATGGCTGCATTGGGCACCGGCTACATGGACGAGACTTGTTGGGAAAACAAAATCATTGCTGATTTTGTTATTTTCATAGCATTTGTTGACGGTAAGCAATGCAAAAACACCGGCCTTATCCTTTAACACTTAATTTCCCGTTGTCCTTTTTCTTATTCTGTCCATTTATAGTTTCACAACTTTCATTAGCTGTGTTCGGTCAGGAACAGGCTGGTTTTGACAGCTTTGTTTCTTTTTGTTTTTAAATTGATCTTAAATGCAATTCCAGGTAGTATTAAGATGTCTTAAAAAGTCATAAATTTGGCTTTCTGAAACCTGCAAATTTTCAGCTATACAGTTTGCTGCTGCAAGGCCCCAATTTCCTCACGGGGATCTTTGTAGTTCCATCTTAATATATATAAGATATTGAAAATGATTAAAGAGGAGTCATTTAACCACAATATTACTGTATGAAAACAACCAAAAGCACACTATTTTTTTACACACTAGAAAAAGTCACGCACCAAAGGCAGCAATTTTAACAATTTCATATGAATAATTGTTTTGCTACTCTCTATCACTGATTGATATAACAAAACAGTGATCCAACCTATATCCAGTTCATGAAAGTTTTACATTTGCTGTTCTGAACAGCCGGTGTCTGGTTGGTCTTTCCTGGGAAAAATCCACAGGAAGTGATGCGTTTTGCGTTTCCGGTTCGTTTGGAATAAACAGAAGAAGAAGAACCGGGTAGTTGAGCATGAGCAGCGATAGCCGCCGTGGCTGAACAGACGAAGAAAAGAGAAACTCAAACTGCATCAACAGAAAATCCAAGGGGAAAAGACGTCACAGTGCTGGACACACTGTTTGATTGACAGGTGATCTGTGGGAGGCTGAGCAACAAAGATGGAGGCTAAGTAAAGAAAACAAGGAACTAGAGGATTACCACTTTAAGAACAGGCTCCTAAGTAAAGCTGTGGAACGTTCCTGAACGGGAATGCTGCTCCTGATAAGGTTGCAGATTGATCACACTGCTGGATCTTAATCAGACAGATCTTTGTTCTGACAGCGTTGACCTCCATAACTCAGCCCCGCCGCCCCCACCCCCCCCCCCCCCCCCCCCCCCCTCGCTGCTGTCGAACACGGAGCTTGAGTTACAACGGCAGATATAAGATTTGCTCTCGTGGCGACATTTACCAGAAGATGAGAGTATTTTTTATTTTTTTTATTCTGCGTTTCTCAGTTTTAATTGCGGAGGATAATTCCTGTGATAACATCTCCTCGATGTGGTAAAGGTGCTCGGGTGACCTTTTCCAGGTTTGCTGTGTTATGACAGTCTTTTTCTGCTCCTTTATTGCTCTGACTACATATACTATACTGTGTGTGTGTGTGTTGGGGGGGGGGGGGGGTCTTGTTTTACTACTGTTGTGAGGACCAGTTTGAGTTTTAGACCTTTCGGAGTGAGTGCGTTTTGTCGGTCCTCATTTCTTCAAGGGGCTAGATTAGGATTAAAGGAAATAGTTCACCCAAAAATGAAAATTCTGTCATCATCTACTCACCCTCATGCCAGTTGAAACACAGGTGAAGTTTTGTCCATATAACACACAATTTAACACAGAATTTTCATTTTTGGGTGAACTATTCCTTTAAGGCTTGAATTAAAGCTGCAATGTGCCACTTTTTTTTCACAGTAAAATAACAATAAATAAATGTGATATATTCTGTATTATCAGTCTGTGTGTTTCTGTGACCTGTGTGTTCATGCCTGAATCCTCCCTGTTGTCTGAAATTGGCTTTTCAATGATTTTGAGATGTTTTGGGGCGTGTACTGTACCATTTGGCCAGTGGTGAGCTGGTTGTGGCTATCAAGGTGAGGCTAATGCTGCGTTCCATTGCACTCGGAACTCGGAAAAAAAAACGACTTCCGACACGGAAAGTGCAACAGAACGGTCGTTCAAGTTGGAGTTCCCAGTCGGAAATTCGGGCAAGATCCATTCCACAAGAGTTCTCCGACGTAAACTCAGATGACATCACAGCAGTACGGCGGCGCACACGGTGAAAAGTGAACTGAATCCCCTTTGCATCAATTTGTACTTAATAAAACTTATTTTTACTTGATATGTAGTTTTTGTGATACGAAAACGTGTTGTAACAACTTTGTACTTTCCATTTGTAATGTAATTGAGTGACTTGTGCTTCGTTACTAGATAGAAGTCTTTGCTAGCATGTACTAGCCTGCTAACGTTACTAGAACATTGTCAGATAGCTAACGTTGGGAGCGTATCTGTGTTCCCAGGGTCCTAAGTTCCCAGGGTCCTATGTTCCCAGGGTCCTAAGTTCCCAAGGTCCTATGTTCCCAGGGTCCTATGTTCCCCAGTTCAATATTCTGTTAACACACATTAACCCTCCTATTGTGTTCGGGTCAAATTTGACCCATTTCAACTTAAAATATTTCATAAATATTATCCAGTTTTCTTTATTGGAACAAGGCTTCAAAACAGCTATACAAACACAACAAAACCAGTGGTTATCATTTTATTTGATTCTGAAGGTCTCTAACCCTAACCCCTAAATAACACTACTACTCCTACTACTACTTCCTACTTCCAAAGCAGCTGGAGCGAGGTGCAATCTATTTACGGTGGATGGCCAGTGCCTAACCTGGATAGCTCTGGTAAAAAGCCCCTCTGTTCTGTGAAACAGTTGTGGTCAGAGCTCTGGGTAAACATCTGCACACAACCAACCTAACCCTAACCCTAGAACTGGGGAACATAGGACCCTTTGTCATGTTCCCATTATGTGCCATATAAATCTGGGGAACATAGGACCCTGGGAACATAGGAATGACTCCCTAACGTTAACGGGCAAAGGGTGTTGCGACCACGTTTTCCCGAGAAGACGCACTGGAACATATTTAGATTGGAAGTCGGTAATTCCGACTCGGGAACTATCGACTTCCGCCTTCCAATGGAGTGCAGCGTAACAGCCACAGAGCAGGAAGTCACAGCAACAACAACAATTGAGGAAAGCAGGAGGAAAAGAAAGAACAGCGAGGCTAAACGTTCCACGCATGCGGAGGCTTTATGGATGGCGTTTACCTCAGCCACAGGCTAGATGACAGCTTATCAAGAGGAGTGACAGGTGCTGAGGCGGGAACTTGACCAACTGAGACCAACAATACACTTCCTGTCTCAAGGAGAAAAGTTGCATGTAGCAGCTTTCAAGTGCTAATCCTCAAGTTCTCCAAGGTCTCCATCTTTGTTGCTCAGCCTCATCGCTGTGGTGTTTCTGTATCTGCACTTCCCAGAGACCACCTGTCAATCAAACAGTGTGGGCGGAGCTTGGATTTTCTGTCGATGTGGTTTGAGTTTCTCTTTTCTTTGTCTTGTTCAGCCACGGCGGCTATCGCTGCTCATGCTGACTACCCAGTTCTTCTTCTTCTGTTTCTCCCAAACAAACCGGCAACGGAAACGCATCACTTCCTGTGGATTTTTCCCAGGAAACAGCTGCTGAAGATGGAGACAAAACTGAAAAAACGAGGAATCTGAGGATTGCCACTAGTCTATATTGAGTTCCATGTGTTGCACGGGGCTCAGTAATGGTCCCCCCACCTCCGTTCTCTCCCTTCAGATCACTCAACAGAACCAACAGCCCATAATTCAGCCTGTTCCTTTACCTGCCGCTGTTATGACAGCTCCAACAAGCAGCAATCAGAGCACTTACGCAGACCGCTTCATACTTACGATGTATTTATACAGCTGATTTTGCATAAGTTGGATAAGGGCGGTAGTTCATTTTATATAATTTGTGGCTGAAAGAGGCGCATTAGCTGAATTACAGAACTATTGTACATCTAAAAATATTCTTTCATTTTTGTATTTTATAGCTGTTTCTCTTTTATTTGTGTGGATTTGGCGTTGCTGTAAAATACCTTTTTACATTTGTATTAGGGATTCGGATTGAAGCTGCCAATAGCCAATATTCAAGATAGATAAATTTGACGATTTTGGCACCAAAAAAATTTAAAGTACTCAGTATATCCCCCGTAATTTTATTCTTGACTGGGTGAGAAAGCCTCTGAAACAACCGTTAGACAATCATGGGACACTAAAACATATTCATGCATATGTATTCAATCAAACTGCATCATATCAGACGTGGACAGCACTGACCGGACCAGATCTGATTTTCAATAAAAGGCCAATATCGGCCCCCGTGTATCGGTTTGCGTCCTCATTTTTATGGACTTCTCTTCCTGGTGTGGGAATGTGCTCATGTGGGCCTGTGAGCCAAATACTTCCCGATGTGAAGGGAGAGATGTCTGGGAACGAGGCTTGTCCTTGGTACATGTCAAATTTACACCCACATAAAAAGGTAAATACCCTGCAAGGCTGCACAGATACCAGGTGCTGATTGTCCTCCCTATTACAGCTTTATGGAAGGTGTAATTCATACAGACATCACCCACCAGTGAGCCTTAACAGAGAATTGTCTTTCCCCCCCCCTCTAAAAATTATCAGGCCGTACCTCGAGAAATACCCCGACCGGTAAAAGACCCTATAGCGAAAGTGGCTGGAGATGATGGAGAATTATGTGCTGCTGACGTTATCTGTTGCTGCAGGTAGAGTTTTTTCCCCCCCATTTCTAATACTGTTGTGTGTGTGTGGGGGGGGGAAACACTGTTAAAAGTCCGGCCCGTGTTCAGCCTCATTCCCGTTTGAAGAGTCTCCGTGAAATGACATATTCAGCAGTAGTGCATTCATTGTCTGTAGCGCACCAATACTTATCAGCCATAAACTGTATTATACAGTGGGTAGAGGCTCTCGGTTGGGGTCAGTAACACTACCCCCCCCCCCCACCACCACCACCACCACCGCCGCCACCTCCCCGTCTCATAAAACACCCACCTTTAAAGGACACAGCCGAGCATGGCGGATCAACCTAATGCCGTTTTTCCTCGCTTCGCCAAGGACAGACGCATCACTTATGTCTCCGTTCCTCCGGTTCTGCCGTCCGAACTCTTTGCCTTTCCTTAGCAAATCCTTAGCCGTATCGCCAGGGGCGGTCTTACCATCAGGCAAAGGTAGACGACTTCCTTGGGCCCCACAAAAGACAAGAATAGAATTAATGGAAACCTATTTTTAATCAATTTGTTATTGAAAAACACCCCTGTTTTCATTACAATACATAATTTCAATCCTACTCCCTACTACTACTGCTACTTGACTTTAAGCTCATTTTCATTGACACTGCATCAGTAGTTGAGCTACTACTAAGTTAAAAACATTTTTTTTTTTTTATCAAAGCTACCCAAGATTATATATAGAAAGAAAGGATTAAAAAACACGAGAGTTGGGAGTCAGGGGGGCCCATACTTGCCTTTGCCTAGAGCCCCCAAAACACTAAGTCCGCCCCTGCGTATCGCAGAGAGCTAGACCGATATAGCACTGTGCAGATACTGGCCTTTCAATAAGAAATCGGATATCGGCCAGTCAGTGTCGCCCACTGCTGACAGGATGAGTTTCCTCAACAGCTTCAGGGTGTCAGCCTGTAAAACCTGTAATGAAACTCCAATGAGCTGCTAACCCTCTTAAAAGAATTTCATTGGTCTGGCTTTAAGTGGAGAGTTTTAGTGTCCCATGGCTAATAGCCACTACTAACGCTAGCTTCTGCTTGCTATGTTAGCTAGTGTGCTAATGTGATAACAACAGGACAGTGATGGGTAGCTGACCAGAAACCATGGTTAGCTAACAAGCTGACACAAAATTGATCAGAGATATTGTGACAAAATGATCAATTCCCAGTCAAACATGTCTATTCAAATATGTATCCGGTTATCCAAGCCCTGTGGATCTCCAATATGGCTGCCAGATGGTGCATTAAGTCACTTGAAAGCCCACTATTGATCTTTAATGTCTATTCTAAATTTGTACTTTTACTTATGGGAAATCATATGTATTGATATGAATATGATTGAACTGAGCTGAATGGCTTCACCTGTGACCTGCAAACATGGGGTCATGGCCTGTGAGGCCATAAGAGGCATGTAAAAAAAAAAAGGAAATATTAAAGGAATAGTTCACCCAAAAATGAAAATTCTGTCATCATCTCCTTACCCTCATGCCAGTTGAAACACAGGTGAAATTTGTCCATATAACACACAGGGAGGTTTCCAGCACAACTCCATAGCAGCCTTCTCCAAAACAACTGAAGTCAGTGGGGACCAGTTCTTCAGAGTTCCAAAAAGACCTACAGTATATTTACACCATCATTTAGTGCAAATCTTAACTACAGCGGATTGATTTGCAACAAATAATGGTGTATAGGTCTTTCTATTCACAGTGTGATTGTTTGGCTGTTTTTGTTTTGGAACTCTAAAGAACAGGTCCCCATTGACTTCAGTTGTTTTGGAGAAGGCTGCTACCAAGTTGTGCTGCAGCCTCCCTGTGTGTTATATGGACTAACACATTTCACCTGTGTTTCATTTGGCATGAGGGTGGGTAGATGATGACAGAATTTTCATTTCTGGGTGAACTATTCCTTTAAGACCACATATGTTCTTGTGGCATAAAAAAAACTGTCCCAAGACCCTGATAATGGCTTAGGCTAATATACTGTATATGGGTGTTTTTTAATGTCTTCGCCATCTCAAATTAAAGGCTTTTTAACTACATACAAGTGCCTGGAAGAATGCATCTGTGGTCACAATATTTCCTCTGTGTCTTTCCAGTACATTTCCCGGCCTCCAAGAATCGTCGTTTGGGGAAGCCTGGAGAGTCTCTTTCCCTCT
Source organism: Centroberyx affinis (assembly GCF_046629955.1). Lineage (NCBI taxonomy): Eukaryota > Metazoa > Chordata > Actinopteri > Beryciformes > Berycidae > Centroberyx > Centroberyx affinis. The sequence goes on from NW_027278926.1 coordinate 115,161, forward strand.
GTGGAAACATAACAGGGCGTACAGTATTTGAATCCTCATTTTTTTTGCACCCAAAGATACACGATTTGCCAAAGTAAACAAATCACTAGTTCCGGGGGCTCGTTTTTTGCCAAAGTCTGCATTTCAGTCGCAGTTGAGGTTACTCTGTCTCACTTAAGCCTCGTCCTGCCAGCGTTTGCCTGAGCACTCTTATTAAATCGCCGTAGTGTTGTAGCTCTCTCCATGACCTGCCAAGGATAAAGAATCTGTTTACTGTAAATTGCGCCCCGCTCCCTCTCAAATACCATCTGCTGCCCGAGCCGCGCTGCGCTCGCAACCTCTAAAAATAGACCTCCTGATTGGCTCCCGAGGAGATGGGGGGTCCACATCGGCCCGGAACCCCTCGACACTTGTTCAGGAGTCTGTCTGTGAGTTACTGCCGTTTTCACCCCCCCACCCCAACCTGGCACACAAGTCGTTTCGCTAATTTGGGTGAAAATCTAATGAACCTGGTGTGTTTGTATTAGGGGTTGGACCGACTTGGGTTTTGAAGCCCGATACTGACACCGATATTTTTTGGACTGAAGCTGCCGATAAGCAATATTGTGTGCATGTTTAAAGATATTGGAAAAAGTCTAAATTTAACCATTTTCATGCCAGACATTTTTTAAAATTACAAGGATTCAGTGTTTCCCCTCCAGAATGTTATTCTTGTCAGGGTGGGAAAGCCTCTGAAACTGCATTTAGACCATCATGGGACACTAAAACTCTCCACTGAAACCCAGGATAATAATAAGAAGAATAATACATGTATACTTCAAAAAATGTCTCATTAGAATCAACCCGGGTTGAGGGCTTCCCATAGACAACCAGTGTAGTATTGATCAATTCTACAATAAATATGTAATCAATCATATCAGAGCTGTATGACACTGACTTGGTGGCATCCAATTATTAATAAAAGGCCATTATGGGGCTCATATGTCAGTCTAACCCCACAGCCAGACCTCCTCCTTTATCCATCTTGGGATAGTCAATTGCCTGCCTGTGCTCGATTGGGAGTGACAGGCTTAACCGATTGTGGGTGAAGTGCGCCTTTTAAATAAATATCTCGTTTCCAGTGTGACCCCTGCCTCACTTGACCCAATATTAAACCAAACCTATTTTAGCGACTCAGAAGGTCAACTGGATTTAAGAATTAACGTGTGAATTATATGTGTTTTCCTGGTTTCTTGATTTCTTCCCAGATTGGAACATGGCTGCGCTGCCTTGAGCCTCCTCTCCTTTTCGGGTTGGTACAGTCTTAAAAATGACAGATACTTGAAAATGCCCTCTGAAGTGCAGAACTTTTCTACCGGTGCAGATAAAGCAGCTCCTAGAACGAAAGTAAAAAAAAAAAAAAAGCTGAGGAATCTATAATAATCTTCCAGAGGCAGAGCCCATATCTCCAGCTCTGCACATATTTAAAGGTCATCGGTGGTTTTACAAGTGGAGGTAATGGCGTTCCTACATTTCCATGAATTGGCTGATCTGTCACTGAAGGCTTGTTTATGAGCGGTTTGTTCCTCTCTCCGCTCCTTCACCAAGCACGGTGCTCATTCCGGCGCCCATAAAATACACAATTGCTCCGATTCATCACTGAATTAGTGGGACGCTGACAGGCCCCGCCAAGCCGGAGCGCCGCCGCTGATCCAGGTGCAGCCGCAAACTATTATTGTATTAACTGATTAGTCGAGACTGTCATCTTTGGGTAATTGCGCCGATGGGGGGGGCTTGAGCTATGCACTGTCCCGCATTCGCTACATATGCGGCTATAGTGTTAGCGTGGCCAATAAGGTCCCTGGTGAAGTGTTAATGCAGCAGTTAGGCTCCGTTCACACCGCAAGACTTTCGTGCTCAATTCTGAATTGCTGCTCATACTGTTATTGAGTCTTTTGTTACGTACCTTAAGCTTAAAGAGTAACTAAACCCCAAACCCAAATCTGTGTAAAGCCTGACATCTAATGGTAAAAAGCATGTTACTGAAATTGTCATCTGCTATTGGCTGATCCTTGGTGCCATGTGATGTCACCTTCTATAGAGTACAACAGGTGAAGATCAGCCAATAGCAGATGGCAATTTCAGTAGCAAGCTTTTTACCTTAAGATGTCAGGCTTTACACAGATTTTGGCTTGGGGTTTAGTTCCTCTTTAACATTTATAAAACTAAATAGCTCTTTATTGATTTTTAGACAGAAAGGAAAGGTCATCAAACCCACCGAAATGAAAGGAGTTGAGATAGGAAGGGTTTAAAGCGACAAATATTTAGGTGTCACTATTGACAGTAAACTGGATTGGAAGGAAGACTCCAACATTTTCAAGAAAGCACGTCTATATTTTCTTAGACAGCTAAAAAAAAATCGTTCAATGTCTGTAATAAGATGCTTCTTATTTATTTTGTTTTACAGCAGTGTGGTGTGTAGCGTTTTCAGGTCTAGATTCTAATAAGAAATCCGAGCCGTATGGACACCAAAGTTGAGAGGATTCTCCAAAATTGTAAACATCTTCTGCACTACTTTTTAATTCATCAGAAGTGCATCTTCAGCAATAGTTTATTTCTCCTGTCTGTGGCACTGAAAAATTCTGTCTATCTGCTATCATATTTTTTAACTCAGACTCCTGACAAATGGGATGACACTATATTTTATTATTGATGTGCATTTGTTTTTGTCTCTGTACATTTGTATATATGCCTTTGGTATTGTTTATTTCCCTCTATTTTGTTATTGAACTGATTTTATTTCTGTATTTTGTTTTCAAAAGGCCGTAAACATGACATGAGAACTTCTTAGGGATCAATAAAGTACAATGTAATCTGATTTCTTTGGATGACTGTGCATATTTATCCTACGATGTAACTCATATCTGATGCCAATATGAACTGACAGCGATGTGGAAAAGAGAAGAGAAAATGCAGAGTAGCAAAAAAAGATGTCACATGCATTTTTGTTTCCAACACATTTCAGAGTTTTGAGTCCATGAGCAAACTCCATAAAACATAATTAAAAAAATAATATGACAAAACTTAGGAAAAAGCCTCCGTCGGATGATTTGTGATCAGTGATTTGTAGTTTTTGGCTGAGCACCCAACCAGAAGAAAGGTTATATACGATGAGGCGCGCCTCCTATATGTTTCATTATGACAGCTGTCTCAGGTGAACGCTGGAAGATTTACATGTTGTCATGGCGACGCTGGCAAATTCCAATGCCAGCGTTCAAAGTCACATGCGGGTCACATGCCTCAGGGCCAGATGTTGTGGCACATATCCACGTGGATCGGATCAGAATTGAAAAAAAAAAGCGACTCCTTGTTGCTTTTTGCTGTTCACGCTCTGTGTCACTTTCGGCTGCAGTGTGAACGCTGCTTTAAGCAAGTCGGTGACTCAAATGAATCATATTGCCTGATTGCTACACTGCTGTGCTTCATGCACATTTAAAAACCAGAGATGATGTTGTTCAGCACCTTTTAGGGCCATTGAAAAAAAAAAAAAAAAAAATGAAATCTATATCCCCTGATCATCATGACTTTAATATCATTCAAAGTAGCCGGACTGATGCAGATTTTTTGCTCCCATGGTCTCTTTACCACAAAACCCACCGGACTGACAGTGAGGGAAAACACCCATTTAAGCCGAGCGCCGTGCGGAGGACAGATACCGACGCTCCTCCTGCCGCCTGTGTACAATATTCTGAAAGGTCGTTCTTCTTTGCCCAGCGAAGTACACTTCTTCTTCTATCTCTCACCTCCAGCTCTGCGCGGGGGGGGGGGGCGATAGCGTTAAAGGTGCGCGGTAATTTCCCCCCCCGACACGTTCTCATCTTTATCTCCCTCCCTGCTAGGTTTCGCTCCCGTACACACCCGGAGAGCGTAATCTCGCATTTGTTGTAAGCGCTTCGTTTTTAAATGGAGGCCTTTTCCGGGGGTCGTCGCTCTCAAACACCAAAGATCGGGGGGCCCTCAACCTACATCGGCCCCTACATGAGGCGGAAGCAGCCGCTGGAGGTAATGCACCATCTGTATTCATAAGGTTGCTGGAAAAGGAATTGGATTCAGTCTCTTACACATCATCGTCTTACCCCTTTCCTCCTCTCAATCTTTATCCTCTCCCCATTCAACAGTTTTCACACCACTTGGCGTGCGACTGATAAAGTCGACGGGAGGGTTAAAGTCAGTTCTGACTTCTAATCCATCATCGAATTTGACCGCTGTCAGAGGCGCGTACGACGGAGAAAGGAGAGGTGCTCAGACACTCGTACAATAGGAATCGTCTTCTCTGTCACAGGATGAAACGGCTTGGAACTAGCTGAGGATTCCACCGATATGGGTGTTCGAAGGCCGATACTGCTGTTTTGTAACAAAGCTGCTGGTGGATTTTGAGGCAATATTCAAGATCTTTCGAGATGTTCCACCCAGAATTGTATTCTTGTCAGGGTGTAAAAACCTCTGAAACAGCAGTTGGACCATCATGGGACACTAAAACTCTCCACTGAAAGCCAGACTAAGGAAATTCTTTTATGGGTAGCAGCTCCTTAAGACATGGTCACCCATCTCACCTATTCATAATGTTTTTTGTACATTTTTGTAAGTTTCTGTAACTTACAAAAATGTACACAAAACACTGAGCAATTAAAGGAATAGTTCACCCAAAAATGAAAATTCTGTTCTGAAATACAGGTGAAATTTGTTAGTCCATATAACACACAGGGAGGTTGCCAGCACAACTTGGTAGCAGCCTTCTCCAAAACAACTGAAGTCAATGGGGACCTGTTCTTTAGAGTTCCAAAACATAAACAGCCAAACAATCACACTGTGAATAGAAAGACCTATACACCATTATTTGTTGCAAATCAATCAGCTGTAGTTAAGATTTGCACTAAATGATGGTGTAAATATACTGTAGGTCTTTTTGGAACTCTGAAGAACTGGTCCCCACTGACTTCAGTTGTTTTGGAGAAGGCTGCTATGGAGTTGTGCTGCAACCTCCCTGTGTGTTATATGGACAAACTTCACCTGTGTTTCAACTGGCATGAGGGGGAGTAGACGATGACAGAATTTTCATTTTTGGGTGAACTATTCCTTTAAATGAATCAATAAAATGTGCAAAGAAAATCAAACTTCATGTCATTTTTTCCACTGTTTTTCTGCAGCTGTGATCAGGGAGGAACCTCCATTATATCAGAGGTGACTGATATCATATATTCAATAAAAGACCAATATCAGCCCAGCAACCAATATATCGGTCTAACCCTACTTGGAATGAAATCGATGGTTGCAATGGCTCTCGTTTTTGGTGTCAACACTCCCTCAACATCCCGCACGACATCTGTACAACTTGCAGCAGAACACAGGTAGGATTCAGAGCACAGATTTCCGGGCGAAACTGTGCAAGAAGCGACAACACTTGAGCATTAGAATGTGCTGGAGCGGAGTCAGCTGGCTGCGGGCCTCCCAGCTAGCGGCGGGGAGGCTCGGCTGGACGGCTTCAGCGGACTGGAAGGCAAATCACATCACACCCGCCGTCTGAGCCGCATACGATAAGGCTTCATTACCATAAGTTTATTTTCTCCTGTTGAAACGGCGGCTTGAAACAAAGGGCAGTTGATTATTTTTCCTTGATCAGTGTAGCATTCAAGGCGTCTGATTTGAAAAGGGGGGGGTGGGGGACGAGGACAATGAAATCCCTCCTAGGGAAAGGGGAAGGCTGACACGCATACAAGGCAGGGAGGACGGCTGGATTCTCGAGGTGGGATCGGCCTGTCCAGCCTCCACAATGGGCCCCCGAGACGAGACGGACACACAAAAGAGCCGAATCTGACAGTCCGTCCACTCCGCCGGCCACCGTCTCCTGAGATGACGAGCTGGCTGCCTGCTCCTCACCCTTCACAAAAGCCTCCTTCAGCATTGTAGTGAATATTTGACAGATTTGACACATTAGACACAGTTCACAGAGCTATGGCCACGCACGGGGAATAAACTCGTTTAAATGGGGGGGTGAAACTCTACAGTATGTTGATGGGGTTTTTTTTTCTCCGTGTGAGCGTCCATGCGCTGGTGTATTGAAACCGCAGTGCTTGATCTTCTGCCCTTTGTCTTCATGGCAGATTGGAGTTCTTAGTTCTTACAAATAGTTCTTACAAATACTTCTCAGAGGCAGAGCTGCTCTGGAGGCAGAAATAATCTCATTGGTCGGGTTAAACCTCAATGGGCTGGGCCAAGGAACTGCAGTTCTGGCCAATGCTTAATTTGTACCCTGGCGGAAATGGTGGTCGCAGAGCCACACAGGCTGTCTGCAGCGTCCTCAGAGGGTTGCAGAGAGTCTGTAAATGCACCTCGCAAATCTAGAAATGTTGAGAAATCGGCAAAATTCTGCAATCCAATACTCAAGAATGCACCAGAAAATGGAAAAAGCTGAGGGACAGATTTGTTAAATCAAAGAAGAAGATGGCTAAACAAAGGAAGTACATGCTCTGCACACCGAGGGTGCAATCATGGGGTGCAATACTAGAAATACAGATGTGCAAGATGCAGACAGGAGTACACTCGCATTGTGTGGTACTGTGAATCAAGAAGTGATGTTAGACTGAAGCTCAGTGAAAAGGGCAGGAGAGGAGGAAGCAAATATTAAGCCTAATGTTCTTGCTACCAACTGAAACTTGCAATCTATCCATACTAAGTTATCTAGGTTAGCTAGTTAGCCTATGACCTTCAAGTTCAAACTAGCCATACTAGCCTATAGCTATCTAAGTAAACTAGTTAGCTAGCTGCTGACCTTCCAACATCATGAATGCCATGGTCAAGAATGAACGAAAACACAAAATCATTGCCATTTATATTTTTATTTTGACCCAAATTCCTTCTTTGCCATTCAAGTTTGCCAGTTAGCTAACTTGCGCTCCGAAAAACTGGTCCTTAAGCTCCGCCCACTGAGGTTTAACTCGACCAATGAGATTATTTTTGCCTCCAGAGCAGCTCTGCCTCTGAGAAATGTTTGCATGACTAAAACTACAATCCGTTTTTTTGCAAATCTGCACGTTACAAAAGCAGACAACCAGAAGAGCGACAAAAAAACATTCCTATTCAGCTGCCGTTTGAGGACAAGTGTGGAAGTGTGTGTTTAACCTCAGAGCGCCGACTTGATGTGCCGAGGACTGATTGGCTGGATGAGAGGGCCCTGATTGGGGCCAACTCTCACTAACTACCCAGTAATTTGAGGCTTGATTGGTTGGGGTGTGAATTAGAGTGAAGGGCAAAGCAACCTGTATGACAGCCAACACCATGGACAAAGACGGAGTGTTTGTTAACAGGAAATGCACATGGCGAACTTTGACTACAGTTGATGCAGTCACGTGTGTGTGTGTGTATTGGCAGGCAGACAGCGATGTGTTGCATTATCTTTGTGCTTTGATAAATAGGGATTAGCATTATGCACGGAGCCGCTTCTGAATGGAGAAACGGCAGCATTGCTAAGAAGGCTAGAAAACAGAGGATTACAAGAGGCTTTTTGCACCGTAATTTGATTTTAAAAGAGTCTTACCTTTGTTCTATGTGCCCAGTTAGGATGTGGTGGGAGGTTGAGATTAGCAGGGAGAATCGAGTTTGTGACAAAGCCAATTAGTCGGAGTTGAAACGGGGCCAACTGCGGTTTCCTCTTTGGAAAAGCCGCATTTAAAAGTAAAATTCACTCTGTCAAGCAAGGAAATGTTTCAATTTTATATTGTAATTTCACATCAATAAAGAGATGTGAATTGTATGGCATTGTGTTGCACCGTGTATGATTAGACGCAATGCACGGCACGCATGAAATGTCTGTCTGACAGCAAGCGGCACCATTGAGAGAACACCTTGGACAGATCTTAGTGAGAGATCCAGTAGATTATTTCATCCATTTACACGTTTCACTACATACTGAAGACATTTTGGTCTCAGCAGGAGGATTGCTGTTCAGCTTCAGCTATCTGCCTTGTGGTCCTATACTGCCATCTGCTGGATAAATACAGTCCTACAAGTGAGATCATGCATTGTTCATTGTTTCTGCTACATGGAATTGAATTTAAGACCAATTTGAAAACCCAAATAAAGAAACACAGCCTATTTCTGATTGAACATAGCTAATGAAAGCTGTGAAACTATAAATGGGCAGAATAAGAAAAATGCATATTAAGATGCATATTTTACTATTAACCCTGTTCTGGATTAATCTAAGAGTGGACATGCAGCACTAAGAAACCTGTCACTACATGGTGAAAAAATAAGACCTCTAATAACTGGCCATTTTAATACTTAAGGGCTTAAATTGAGATGACTTTGTAAGGATCTGCAGATACACTGCTCCTTTACATTTGAGCCATGAAATTACACATAGCAGGGAATCTTACAGCATATCCCTTTCATGTTGTAAAGCTACAGTATGTTTGACATGCACTTCAGTTATGCCATAAGTATGTATGTGTTATAATCTGTGCTCGACTCGATGCAAATCCCCTACACCACACTTACAAGTATCAAAACTAGAAGACCTACATTCCCTATGCAAATGAATGATGACTTGCCTCCATCTTCATTTCGACTCAACCCCCTATTTGGTCTTTCTCTTGATGCAAAATTACGTATAAGTATAAAAGTATAAGTATATAATAAGTGCTCTTCTAGAAGTTCTAAAGTAGATAGAAAAACTAATGGTATCACCACTATTCATGGTTCTTTCATTTCCCCTTTATTATAAACATGATATTGCAGTAATTATAGCTTGACACAACCAATTTGCTCTGCAATAAATAAAGTGATTTTGAGGGGCACCTTGTGTGGGTTTAGGTAGCTGGCAAAACATCTTTGTAAATTTGAGATAAACTCTTCGAAAGAGAACTAAAAATATCAAACTTCTACCAAAGAATGAGGGAGAAACAGAGACAGAGAGAGCAAGAGAGACATTGAAAGTGTGTGTGTGTGTGAGAGAGAGAGAGAGAGAGAAACCGCTTTGAATTCACAGACCTGAGTTTTTACAGATGTTTGCTGCGATGAAGAAAAATGAACAGCTGTGTACAATACTTGAAGTGACTTCTGAGTCCAATCATCTGTGAACTAAATTCAGCACAGTTTGTTGCTTGATCTTATGTCAAAAACTCAGAATACTCTCTCTGCATGGTTTTCTTTGATAGAGCCGTGACTTGTCTGGACACAACAGCAGCTCGAAAGAACTATTTTCTTATCATATCATGACTACCTGGTTCAGGAAGGGGGCTGATGCCATGCTGGATTTCCATAGAGAGTGGGCCATGCTGGGAATTGTCAGTATTTTGGATGCAGATGGCAGGAGTGTTTCGTGTACCGAGGACACCCCTGTCTCGTCTTCGAAATGCTGGACAAGAGTCTGCATGATTTTATGAAGGAGCAAGACGGCGAGCCCCTATCTCTCCAAGAAATTAGACCGATTACGAAGCAGCTGGCTACGGCCTTTGCAGCTTTGAAATCAATAGGTGTGATCCACGCAGACCTAAAGCCAGACAATGTAATGCTGGTGGACTGTGTGGACCAGCCATTAAATTGACTTTGGTCTGGCCATCCCTGCCTCGGAAGTGAATCCTGGGGAAACCTTTCAGGCGCTTTGCTACAGGTCTCCAGAGGTCTCCCAGTCACCGAGGCCATAGACACGTGGGCCCTCGGGTGCGTCATGGCCTACATGTTCCTGGGCACTGAGCTCTACGATTCACGCAGCAAATATGACGCAATACGAATCATTGTGGAGATGCAGGGACTTCCTGAACAGCACCTGCTCGATGCCGGTGTCTATACTGACATCTACTTCAAACGTGACCCAGACGTCTGGAGGCTGCAGACACCAAAGGAGTTTAAAAGCGAAACTGGAATCAAGTCCAGAGCGAGCAGGACTCACATGGTGGATTGGCTCCCTGATTTGATATACCTCTACCCATAGGAGGAGGCAGAAGAGATTGAGCATGAGGACATGTGGGCATTCATAAACCTCTTGCAAATGATGCTGGAAATTGATGCTGAGGAGTCACGCCCATCGACGCTCTGCAGCATGAATTCATCACTATGAGCCACCTGAAGGACTTCTTCTTCCCTGGCCATGAACATCTGCACACTGCGGGACTCGGCCTGTAACTCAATCCCCAGTGTAACCAGCAGCGAAGAAGACGTAGAGGTCCAGGATTTCTCTCGTGACAGCTCTTCACCTGCAAATGAATCTGATGACAGAGCTTCAGTCATCTCTGTCCCGGTCGACAAGGCATCTGCTACCGCTGTCCCGGTGGACAATGGGTTAATGGGTTAAATGCAGAAGATTCATTTCCCCATGGGGATTAATAAAGTAGTATTCTATTCTATTTTATTCTATTCTAATTTATAAAGAACAATTTGAAGCAGGGAAATTGGGAGGTCGTGAAGCAGCATTTCTAAGTTTGCTGCTACCCTATGATTTGAGTCAGTGGAGGGCAGAGTGATTTACCCTAAAATCCATCCAGATTTTAACATAATCAACTCAATAACATTTATTTTCATTGGATGAGCTTAGTTCTCAAATAAAATTAAAACCTAATCAAGTGAGACTTCTCACCATAGTCAATATTTACAAAACTAGAAGGTAGTCTTATTCAAACTCAAACTGAAAAGTGACAAAGAAAACAACTAAATCAACTAACTCAAGCCTATACTCAAACTTCAATGTAACTACATATATATATATATATATATACATATATATGTATGTATGTATATAGATTATGTTTAGATAGATTATGTTTTTGTACATGATCCCTTACTTTAACATTGTCTTTCATAAACGTAAAACGTAAAGAAGTTAGAAACAGTACTGGTATTTTCTGTGCTATTTTTCCATTGGCTGAACAAAAAAAAAAAAATTCTTAACCTTTGATTGGGTGGGCAAGACACACCTTCCTATAGCCACCGCCGGCCTTGGATAAAGCTTATTCTAATGGTTTCATCATTCAGTTCTCTCATCTTAGCACTTGTTTGTTTAATAGACATGTAGGTTTATGTATGGCACTTCTGTAGTTTGTAGTTACACACAGTATGGTAGTGGTTCTCAACGTGGGGTCCGGGGACCACCAGGAGTCCTTGAGGGGGTCCCAGGGGGTCGCCAGCAAGTTGGTGAATTGTTATTGTTATAATCAGAGAATGTAGAAGAATGACTATTTTGATCATAGCTTCACTGTTATCTCTCTACCTACAATACAGATAGTCATGGGATTCTGGACAAAATCATATCTAACAATAAAAATATCTCAGATTTGGGTCAGAGAGAAAAAATCTCATCAAATGGGGGTCCTACTGTGGCTCTAATGTGGACTAAATTAGGGGTCCTTATGATCCTCTTCAGGGAGGGGGAGGGGGGGACAAGAAGCAATGAGGCTTATGGGAAATGTACACTAGCACTAACAATACCACTGGTACGGGATAGAGGCTACCAAGGTATCAACATTCATTTGATGATGATATATTGATGTTAAAATTGTGTGGTCAAAGTGTCTGGTGGGTAAATCAGATCTATCAGAGCATGTTTCTTGGAATGAAACAATTGATGAATCTGATCTCCAGTCAGTACCGCAGTTGGAATATTTATTGGGCAGTAGGTGCCAGGCAAAGTAGAATTGCCTGGAGTGCAATTTAGCAGTACAGCAGTTGCAGATTGTCACCAATGGAGGGCACACTTGTCACAACCACAGACAACCCCAAAGCACAGTGTTCAAGAAAATGAGTCTGATGTCAAACAACCCCGATCCTGAGCCACACAGCCTTTCTTTCAGTTGAGGGAATGAACTGATTTGCTGAAATGACCCTCATGTAACCTATAGGAAGCCACCAGGCCTACCTGGACCTCATGGAAACACCCATGGACTGCGGGGCTGCAGGATTTATCATTCACACATTCCAGAGGGCGTCTCTTTGGTTCTGCTAATAACTTTATTTAAATAAGACACAAGATCTCTATGTTGAAAAATACAAAATAATCAGCCACACGTGGCCATCCCGATACAGAAAACAATAAATCATAATGTGGCATCTGGGCTGGGTTTCCCAAAAACACGTTAGCGTTACGACGATCTCAAGCTGCGGTTACACTTGTGGTTTCGATGGGACTTTTATCATCTGATCATACCAGCATTTTCATACTGCTGTGGGATCTTCAAAACGAGATATGGAAGCGGTCAGGATCGCATTGTGATTGGAACCTCACACATAAGAAGCAACGTAACGGAGAGTGGGGAAAACATAATATTTAACACTGGAAAGGCCAATGAATTTTGGGGGCCAAAAGAAGAAGGCAGTTGAAAGACGTAAATACAATTCTAACTAATATTTCCTTGCATGATTTTGAAAAGCTAACACTGGTTTGTAGAGAAGTGGCTCCATGCAAGGTCATGGAGGGGCATTTTAAAAAATATTTCAACTTCAAAATTCAAAACCGCAATGAACTGATGGCCGCTTGGTTGAATAAATCCAGCCGCAGGAGATGCATAACAGCCATTTTCAATAGCCACAACAGTGTGATCCCATAAAATCTGATCTTTAGAACTAGATCTCAAGTGTATCCGCAGCCTTAGCTCCACTGAAAACCAACGGGCCGAAGACGATGCCAAGGCGCTTCTGGGAAACCCGGCCTCGGTACGGTGAGCGGACGTCACCGGTGGACCTATGCACTGTACTTAAGCAAGCTCATCGGCTAGAACAGGCCGATAAAAAACGCCATTGTGCAGGGGCAGGGGGGCGCGGTGAGCCCTACGAGGGGAAACCAAAAAAAAACGCTATAAGGCTTTGTTTCAGTCTGTTTTCTTGACGTTACTTACAAGCGAAAACCTTGTGACAGTGGCTTCAACAAACACAGAGGTGAAAGAGGAGTTCCGCTCTTTCCAAGCGTCATGAGCGTGTCTGTACACAGGGGGGAAAAAAAAAATAAAATAAAAGTTGAGTCTTTGTGTATGGTAGCTCTCGACAACATGGAGATGGCGACATTGTTGGTGCTGTTGTTGTTTTGGCATATATTTGTGACGATTGTTCCGCTCCCCCCCCCACCCCCCCCCCCGAGCTCACGGATTCGCAGGGCAAAAGCTCCCGAATTCAGAAGTCAAGAGTTCACAAATTTGCAAGTCCAAAGCTCATGAATTCGCAAGTGAAGAGCTCACGAATTCGCAAGTCCGAAGCTCACGAATTCGCAAGTCCGAAGCTCACGAATTCGCAAGTCCAAAGCTCACGAATTCGCAAGTCCAAAGCTCACAAATTCGCATGTCCGAAGCTCACAAATTCACAAGTCATGAGCACACGAATTCGCAAGGCCAAAGCTCACAAATTCGCAAGTCCAAAGCTCACAAACTCGCAAGTGAAGAGCTCACGAATTCGCAAGTCCAAAGCTCACAAATTCGCAAGTCAAGAGCTCACAAATTCGCAAGTCAAGAGCTCACAAATTCTGAAGTCAAAGCTCACAAATTCGAAAGACAAAAGCTCACGGACTCTCACTCCCTTTTCAGCTGTACACACTCAGAGTACTAAAAAGTGGACAAAACAACCAATAGTTTTATTGCCATTGTGCATGAACGTTGACACTGCAGGTTACACGAGGCGTATCATGTAGTACGTTGATGAACACTCTGACCTGCCAGTGATGTGCTCTGGTCACTCTAGTGCTGGTTTTGTATCGATTGATGGCTTTAGCAACAAACAACATGCTGATCCAGCCCCATACTCAAAACCAAAGGAATGCAAGAGATGAGATGGACGTGTCGAAGAAGAACGGACAACATCCGGGAGGACAACACCTTTTTTTTCCTATTATTGCACACATCTAGTTTACCAATGCCGTATGTACGGAGGACACTGGATAAGCTATATCTCTTGATTAAGGTGCTGAAATGTAATAAGAAACCACAACATTGCATTGAGCCTCGTTTTAAAGCCACATATATACAAAATATGAATGGAGCGTCAATACAGGGATTCCACGAGCACACAAGATATCAAAATAAATGTTTTTGATTATGTTTATCTCTTGACTTGGAAAAGAAAATTGTGGATCATTTACACTTGGGCATGGTCATGTTTAATTAACAGTGTTGTGTAGCCTATAGAGTAGCCTATAGAGGATGATGTTTCGCACAGAATAATACATGAGATGTAGGGAAGAGGTTTTCTTGCTTTGTGGTGCCAGGCCGGTGTGTGAACATTTTTTTTCTGTGCATCAAAAAGATTAAACTGCTGCCAGATCTGCAGCTGCAGATCTCCTGGTAGCTAGTCTTTTAAAGCAACCAATCAAAAGGCTGTGAGATATTTTGGGAATGAATCAATGAGTCTATTTATGTCTTAGATGCTAAAATCTCATGGAATGCATTCAATGGAATAACTTCATGTTTATCTGCATTATCGGAACAGTCTTAGTTTGGACATCACCTGAAGGCAGATTGGAGTTTTAGTTCTACAAACATTTTTTGCAGACAGAAATAATCTCACTGCTCAATTAAATCTCAATGGGGGGAGCTTTCAGAGCGCAAGTTAGCTAACTGGCAAACTTGGAAGAGGCAACTCTGGTCAAAATATTAATTAAAAAGTCTAAATACGATGACTTCTTTTTTTTTTTTCATTCATTCATGATCATGGCATTTATGATGTTGGAAGGTCAGCAGGCTAGTTAAATAGCTTACCTAGATAGCTATAGGCTAGTATGGCTAGTTTGAACTTGGAAGGTCAGCTAGGCTAACTAGCTAACATAGATAACTTAGTATGGCTATATTGTATTTTCTGTTTTTCAGTTAGTAGCAGAGTGCTACGCTTCATAATATTAGCTTCGTCTCTTAACCCTTGCCTTTTTCTCTGGGCTTCAGTCTAACGTAGGGCTGGGCGATATGGACAAAATCAAATATCACAATATTTTTGACCAAATACCTTGATATCGATATTGCGACAATATTGTAGGGATTATTGGTGCTTTCACAAAATATTTACACAATGAGATTTTTGATAAATAATCATCAGTAATGTGGATATAATGACTAAATGGGTAAAGGCAAATAATAGAACAGCTACAACAGTCTGGTAAGTTCAGAAAATTACATCACTTTACTGTAATGCAGCCTTTAAAACCAGGAAAAGACAACGCTTATGCCATATCACGATATTACGATATCCAAAATCTAAGACAATATCTAGTCTCATATCACGATATCGATATAATATCGATATATTGCCCAGCCCTAGGCTAATGTTACTTCCCCACAAAAAGAAGTTGTTTATATTTTATCACAGTTCCTTCTTTGTCATTCAAGTTCACAGTTACCGAACTAGCACTCCAAAAAAACTGATTCTTTGGCTCCACCCATTGAGGTTTAACTCAACCAATCAGATTATTTCTGCCTCTGAGAAATGCTTGCATCATTAAAATGCCAAATCTGCACCTTAATAGAACCAAATGCTTCTCAGTTTGGCTGTATCTTTATGTAACGGTACCGCAGGCTAAGACGGGACGCTCAGAAGACCCAACCACACATTGTCATTAGGCCTAAATAAGATTAGATAGACAACCATGTCATACAAGTCTCTCTCCAGCATGCTTCTATCAGTACACACACAGCCACAAACGCTATCGGTCACAGTGTGTCTGGTCCATAGAGTACCTCACCACCAGTCAAAAAGGCAACCAGGGGATGCCGACCCAGTCTACTTCAACCCTTTACCCTCTGCATCTAGCGAGCGCAAGTCTCGCCTCAGACTGAACTCTGTGCCAACGGGGAATGTTTCGGGAGAGTCCAGAGATGCGAAAACAACGGGAAGGAATGAACGATCGCTAAGTGAAACTGTTCTGCTTCGTCGAGCTGCAGATATTTGTATGGACATACATTCCAAATTACCTGAGTATAGACTCCGAGTGAAATACCTGAAGCGAGGCCAGATGCAGACGCTGTGCAACCAATTGTGGCCGTTTTTGTCTTTTCCTTTGCCCGAATTATTTTTCATTGCATTTTTCAGAGAGGGTTCAACAATGTGACCTGGATAGTGTAAACATAATCCTGAATAGTACAGCTGTTTTTCCTGTTAGGTACATAACACAGCAATACACAGTTTTGGAATTTTTTTTTTTTTTTTTTTTAAACAAGCATTTTTCTTTCTTTTCATAGAGATATATGTGTATATATGTATAGAGAGCTTATTCATACTGTGAATGTTGAAACAGAACACAACACATAATTTAATCATAAACATACTACCAGTTTAAAATGCATGCCCCCCCCATCCATAGTATTCCATTCTTCCCTCAGATACCGGCATATTATAACCTCTGAACCATCAGGTCTATCCCTGCCAAGAACAGTGCTTAGACAATATGCAGGACAGAACATTAAGGTGGCTAGTCTTTGTGGTGTTGGTGGTGGTGGTGGTTGTTCAGGACATTGTTGCTACGTCATGCAGAGAGAGAAAGGGGGGGTTCAGCACAGAGAGAGGGAGGCTCCCCCGGCAGAGCGGAGGGAGGTGTCGGTAGGTCAGTCGGTGGTTGATGGTTGGTGGCTGCTAGCGTGAATCCCGGGGCAGAGGCCAGCTCTGCTCAGGTCTAGCTGATGGCCAGGCTGTCTGTCGGGGAGGCTGCAGTCTCTGAGGTGTGCGAGGGCGAGCCGGGCTCCTCCGGCGGGTCGTCTGTGCTGGTGCTGGTGGAGACCTGAGTGGGGGCGCCGTACGATGACGCGGCCCCCCGGGGCCCCGTGCTGGGGCCCGCCTCCGGGTCGTCCTCCTCGGGCTCCGAGGCCGGGGTGAGGTGCAGGGCGCCGGGGAGTTTGACGGGGCAGAACGCCGAGCCCGTCGGGATGAAGTTGACCTTGTTTTTGTCGGGGCAGGAGAAGAGGGGGACAGACGCCGATGCGGACTGCCTGGAGCTGCGGAGGAAAACATGCGCAACGTCAATGTGGATAAATGCTCTTCACACCTCCCATAGGCTGCGCTGTGGCGTTTAGATCGAACACGAGTATATGTCAGTCCATACCTCATCTCCTCAAAGGCTTTAATCTTCTCACAGCCCTCTGGGGGCTCACGCTTGAACATGTAGCTGTTGTTGGGTTTGGGCGAGGAGGCGAACTTGGGCAGTGGTGAGCTGCTTCCGCTGTCTGTGAACACAGAGGGTTTATAATCAGGACCGGACTGGTCTAACAACATGAACCCAGTCTGGACATTTGTTTGGCTGCAGACAAATTACACAGATTTTTCATTACAAAATCAGCTTGATTTTTCCTCTGCCTCTTTGAAAATTTCTCTGGTCAACCATCTAATGTTAAAAAGGAACCTCCATCATATCAGAGGTGGATGACGTTGACTAGCCAATAAAAGACCAAAAACAGTTTGCTATATCAGCAAACTGATTATCAGTCTAACCCTAATATCAAGAAACCTAACACACTAACATATGGAGACTAATATCGAAAGATAATTGGGAACGGAACATATAAAGTCGATCTCTCCATGGCCTCCAACAAGCTGCTTTTTTTTTTTTTTACCTTTATCCCGGTCGTACAGCAGGTCGTCTGTGGAGTACGGGCTGCCGTCGTGGGACCCCGGTGGGCAGGCGGGCGAGGGGCAGGGCGACAGGCTGGAGCAGCTGCTGGACCGGCCGGGTGCCGAGGGGGTCTGGGTGTCGACGCTCCGGGTGCTGCTGCTGCGCTGCTGGGGGGGGAAGGGTGCCCGCCGCCCGTCGGGAACCTCCAGAGCCTGCAGAGAGTCATGAATCGGTCATGAAAATTGTTACATTTAAAGATAGTGAATATCGGCACAAAACATCAGTTATCAGCAGCTTCAATCCAAACCTAGTGATAGAGTGAATGTATGACTCTGAGAATGACTTCAAACGGTAGATAAACCCACCTTCAGCTCCTCCTTCTCGCCATTGTCTTTGATGAAGACCTTCTCCAGCTCGTGGTTGATGCCCTCCATACTACTGGGCACCCGGGAGATGGAGGGCTTTGGCACTGTGATGTTGGACAGCGGCATCTGGGCCGACTTCGACATGGAAAACTGCTGCAATCCAGACGCATAGGGCATTCGGGTTAGGAAATCTGTGGACCCCCCCCCCCCCCCCCCCCACCCGGCAATAGATTGTGTCTAGATCTGACGTAGCTGGATTCAGGGTTCCTACACATTTTCAATTAAAAAATTCCATACTTTTTCCAGACCTTGATTTGTTTTGAAGATTTTGTCTGGTGTTCAATATGATTTACGCAGATAGACATCTTGCCCCTGCTAACTAGGTCATATCACTGTATAGATGAAGATTGTTCTTCACAGCGACAAATATCACAATATGTGAGATGATTGGCAGGGTTCCTACACTAAAATTCCATATTTTTCCCAGACTCTATGTTCTTGACTGGATTTGATTTTGGTGGGTATTTGATATAATGCCTGCTGACAGCGGCTGGGTAATAAGAGTGTCCCTCTATCTGAACATTATTCTTCACATCAACAAAAACTGTGGACTCAAAGTGGCTCTACAACAACATAAAAGCTAGAATTATGTGTGTATCGGACCTGAACCGCAACATTTTCCATACTTTTCCAGACATTTTTTTCAAATTCCCAAACTATTCAAGACCTGGAAATGACCAAATTCATTTTTAATACTTTTCCAGACTTTCCAGGCCTGCGTAGGAACCCTGTGGATTCGATTTACACCTGGTATTAAAATAATATACACAGTGAAACCAGGATTTTTTTCAATATCGATATATATCACAATATGGCTTGCGTATGCAAAATGATGCCATACATACAAGTCAGCATAGCATTAATTCAAGTTAAAAAAACAGCTTTTATGGCTAATCACCAGCTGCCATTTTTTTAATGAGCACCACCATGCTGCGAAACAAGCCCCTGTCATGTTAAGACGTTTCTTTTTGAGATTTCACATCTCCGTTAAAAAAGGGACTCTACTCCCTGGAGGACTGGCTGGCGGAGGGGCCCACCTGAGCGTGGCTGGCTGCGGCGGAGGAGGGGGTGGTGGTGGTGGTGGTGGTGCTGCTGAGGCCGGTGTAGCTGATGGTGTTGCACTGGAGGGGGGAGAGGCGGTCCTTGTCCTTGCTGTGGCGGCCGCCTTGTTTGCTGCGCTGGAGCTGCTGCCGGAGCTTGGCGATCTGCTGGAGGACAACGGGAGGAGGAGAGTAGTGGGGTGGGGGGGAAATTATGAGTAAATTAAATGACTATAAATTTAAATTATTACAAAAAAAAAAGGTACAGGAGGCACTTTTCCCCCCTGTTTATGTTCTATGTGGATCTTTTCTTATAAGAAGTGGGAGGGAGACTTAGGGAGGAGAAGGGATTGATTGATTATTATTGATGTTTTTTTTTTGTTTAAAAATGCATGTGTAATTATATATGGGATTTGTATGCCAGGTATTTCAGTTCAATAAACATTGTGCTACAAAAGAAATATTTACTTATTCTGTGCCCCAAAATCCTCCATCCAACCATATTAAAGGAATAGTTCACCCAAAAATGAAAATTCTGTCATCATCTACTCACCCGCATGCCAGTTGAAACACAGGTGAAGTTTGTCCATATAACTCATTTGGCATGAGGGTGAGTAGATGATGACAGAATTTTGATTTTTGGGTGAACTATTCCTTTAACAGGTGATTAAATACACGTTGTATTTTGTTACCCCAACATAAAGCCACCAGATGGCACTGTTTCCAGTGATGTTGGCAGAAATGACGAAGGCATCACATGCACTGTTGTAGAGCTCCTGTAGTGTGTGTCTTGGGCAGAGCCAGAGAATAACTAGCAGGTCACAGATTTAATAGGTAATATCACATAATCAGCACACAGGGTCCTTTTGAATTTGGAAATGAAGTTGACACAGTCATATAAGATACAGATAGTGGTGTTTATTTGCATAAATCCCTGTGAAAACCGTTGAAAGGAGGTACAGTCAGATTATACAATATGAAGTGATTAACCTCCTCTACTTAATCTAGTTTCAGTTATATCTGTTAATTCTGTAATGATATAGGTGTCAAATGCCTGTGTGTTTGGTCTTCATGTGTCTTGGTACAATAGAGAGAGAGAGATAGAGATATTTCCATTCCTCCACTGTACACCACTAGCCCAGAACATGTCCGTACATGTTCCTTCACTGTGCGTTACACGAGCTAAGACCGTCCTTAAACTGGCCCTCTTCTCCCCAGGCCTTTCCAACAGCAGGCCAAGGAAACACATGGTCCAACGTGGAGCACTTATCAAAGAGGGCTCTGTCTGAAACAGCTGATATGTGATCCCTTTTCTTTGGCCATGGAACCGGTTACACACTGCAAACCGGCAAGCTTTTGTTTCCCCGGGCTTAACTCAAGCCATTCGCTTCTCAGGTTGTGTGCAGGAAACGGTGCAGTCTGCAGGCCACGCTGTCAGGGTGTGACATTAAGACTGTAGGGAGCTGAGAACACAGAGAGTGCAGACAGTGGCAGCTGCAGACCAGATGAACGTGTCGCTTTGTACAGCAGTGTCATCCGTCAGCAAGTCAGTTAAGTGAGAATGTGATTGAAATGACGAAGGTGCACCACGCAACAGGTACAAAACTAGAAGGGCACTCGGAGAGCGCAGACCCCCGCCAAGGTTCCTGCTATTATTGCTTGTTCGTGAGTCGGATCCGGATCCGCTCCAAAATTTAATGGGTTCTTCCTTGGCCCATGCTACACCCTTCCACCAAGTTTCATGAAAACCAGGTCAGTAGTTTTTCCGTAATCCTGATCCTAACAGACAAACAAACAAACGACACCGAAACAGGGCTTACTGACATTTTCACAACGTACAAAACACTGACACTCACTTGTTATAACATGATAGTATCATGCTATATGGAGCACAAGCCAAACCTGTACTCCAGTTATTGCAAAACAGGTAGTCTCAGGCTATGGTACTGAGTTTGGGGTTTAACCATCAATACTAAATGCAAAAACCACAGTGCACCTGCTCTGACATGCAAATAAGTCTGCTAGCCAATAAAAACATAGGACAGACAGTTTATCAATCAGAGACGGGGGCAGGATCAGACAGATGAGGCTTGTTATCTTTTCTCTGCTTGGTGTATGCATCCCTGCAGACCGTCTCTGGTGTCGTTCTTCAGTGCAGCTGCACCGCTGGGGTCTCCCCCCCTTCTCCCCTTCCTCCCAGTCTCTAGTCTATTGACATCTATGGCATCTGTGTCAGCTCCCTCTCCTCCTCTGCAGCCCTGCCTCTGTAACTCAGTAACGTGCCTGTGCACACATTACCGAGGACCGGGCCGCCGTCCGGCCGGCCGTCCGGCCGGCCGTTATTGTTCCCTCTGCTGCAGGAGGCGGAGGGGAGTCGGCCGGGGGCCTGGCCGCCCATAAATTGCAGTGGGTTATGGCCATCGCAAAGAGGGGAAGTGGGTAGTTAAGAGGGAGATAGCGTTATCTGCCACGTCCCTGCCGTTGCTGAATATCAGCAGGGTGGAGCTGAGAGAGGCTGATAGGGCCATGCCGGCTGCAGGCTTCTGTCGCACCAACATAAAGCCACACATACTGTGCCTGAGGTCTAACAGGAGGTCATACAGTCGACTGCGTTTGATTAACTACTATTTCATCACTTTTACAGGGTTAGCTTGTGGGCTCAATGGTCATGAAAGGAATACATCACATTTTTGGGAGATCGTCCCATTGGTCAATTTAGCCGCTGAGTGTTGAGAACATAAGACACCAAAATCATCCATGTGTCCCCAGTAGATCACTGGCTCTGGTGCTCCATGCTTACACTTTAGCATACACTATGTTGAGTCATAGTAGACTCCATGCTAACACTTTAGCATACACTATGTTGAGTCATAGTAGACTCCATGCTAACACTTTAGCATACACTATGTTGAGTGATAGTAGACTCCATGCTAACACTTTAGCATACACTATGTTGAGTCATAGTAGACTCCATGCTAACACTTTAGCATACACTATGTTGAGTGATAGTAGACTCCATGCTAACACTTTAGCATACACTATGTTGAGTGATAGTAGACTCCATGCTAACACTTTAGCATACACTATGTTGAGTGATAGTAGACTCCATGCTAACACTTTAGCATACACTATGTTGAGTGATAGTAGGCTCCATGCTAACACTTTAGCATACACTATGTTGAGTGATAGTAGGCCACTAGGCATTATCCAATTTAAGAAGACTGACCTTTTAGTAATATTTAGTTATACACAGCCATCCCTTCAGTTTCTAGAGAAAAAAACATATTTTTCCATTATATCTCCTGTTAATTTTACCAGTCTCCTAGATAAAACTGTCAGACTTGCCTACATATCATATAAGATTACCTACCATTTAGCTTTTTTTTTTAAATTTTGAGATAATGCTAATGACCTACTATCACTCAACTTAGCGTTTACTAAAGTGCATGGAGCCTACTATCACTCAACACAGAGTATACTAAAGTGTTAGCATGGAGAACCAGAGCCAGGTCTACCACGGTGTATTCCTTTAAGGCAACTGCGTGTGTTTGTCTTAGTGTGTAAATGTGTGTGTGTGTGTGTGTGTGTGTGTGTATTCTTTTTGCCGTCCTGTACCTCTTTGAGCTGATCGGCGCTGCCCCAGGACGCCGAGCGCTGGTGGGTGCTCCTCTTCTCTCCTGTCTCGTCAATCCAACATCCAGGAGTCTGAAAAGAAAGGTCACAGCGGAAACATTACTATCGGCATACCTGGTATTCCGGACTGGTTAAACAAGGTTAACACACCACGGCCCTGACGTGAAGCTCTGTGCCTTTTCGTCACTACGTCAAAGCACTTCCATGACCTCAAAATCTCTCTTCCCCTTCCTTGTTAATGTTGTTTTTTCAGTCTGGCTTCCACTCCAGAGCCATCTAATGCAATGAAACAAGTTGGAAAATACATTCTGCTATATTCCTGTACAGTGAGCCATTTGAAAAAGTCCCTGATATTCCCTGTCTGGGCTACACCTCTCAAAATTCCATGATATTCCCGGAATGCCATGACCAGTGGGAAGCCTAGGTAAAGTACCGTTGGCAATGTGACAGATACAGTCATCGCCTCCAGATCATTAAGTTCATAAAAGGCAGCATGGGGAGACTCTCTCATACACACACACACACACACACTACATAGACACACTAAGAGTGAAAGCTGAGCTGGGCTCTGCGACACAGAGGGAGCTACAGTACATGAGTGCTCTCTCTCTCTCTCTCTCTCTCTCTCTCTCTCTCTCTCAACCACACACATGCAGCAAACAACACAGTGTCTCCCTCTCCTCCCCGACACCCAGAGGAAATTGAATTGCTGCCTTGCTCATCTTAATGGGTCCAGCTCAAAGGGCCATTTGTTTATTTTCAGCAGCAAGTCAATTACTAGAGAGCCCCCCCCCCCCCCCACCTCTTCCTCCTTCTGAGAGATGAAGCAACCCGGAGCCAGCAGGACAGACCTACAGAGGAGCTCTTCATATCGTCACTGACTGAGCTAGCTTTGTATTTTGCACCGGGATAAACTCCCTGGTTAGTAGCGGCCGCTTTCAGAAATCTCTCGGAAATGTTCAGGCGGTGTAACCACCTGCTGTCCTTGAGACTGGGGTATCAGTGATAACTGGGTATATTTTTTTGGGATTTTCATGCCAAAAAAATTCAAAATCTTAACAAGGATTCAATGTTTCCTCAGAGTTGATTTTTTATCAGTGTAGAAAAGCCTCTGAAACAGCATTTAGGCCATCATGGGACACTCTCCATTGAAACTCATACTAATGCAATTCTTTTAGGTGGGTTAGCACCTCTTTAAAGGATAATTCAGGTTATTTTAACCTGGGTGTTATTTTCCTAGTTTTTGCCATCATGACAATTGACTGTGTTACAAATTTTGTCACTTACGCCACTGCGGAGCTTCATGTTCAATCACAGCTATTTAAAAAGACATGTACAACTGCAGTGTGAGTGTTCAAAGGATGAGCTTTTTGGGTTGAATACAATCAATTGTCATGATGGCAAAAAACTATGAAAATAGAGTCCAAAATGAAAATAAGAATTATCCTTTAAGGCAGGGGTGAGGCAGGTTTCATTACAGGTTTTATAGACTGTTGAGGAAAAACCCTCCCACACCGCACTGGAATGATTTCTCTGGTCACACATATGATATGAAAACAATAATAATAAAAGCATATTCATTAACTGAGGTCAGGGAGGAACCTCTAGCATAACAGAGGTGACTGGCTGATATCCGATTTTTAATAAAAGGCCAATATCAGCCTGGTGTGACCCTTCTGAGTACTGTGTGAGGCTGCGTGGAGCTTTTGACACCGATGCCTGGCTTCACAGCGAGGCTCTCAAATACCCGCCGGCTCTCGCTCCCACAATGGAAGCGGGACGAGGCCTCCGCCGAGGCACCGCCAGGCTGATTAATAAGTAATTATGTGAACGGGGCAGATGTAAAAAAAAAAAAAAAGCAGCCGGCCCTGCGTCATCCCACCGGTAACCCTTTAGGTGCCGGGGGCAGAGGAGCTTGGAGAGAGGAGTTTTCAGCCTACGGCCTATTCACTCCAGGCTGAAGAGCAGAAGCGTTCCACGTCTGCCATCGAAGGCTGAAAGATTCATACCTCACGTCATCCTCTTGCCACTGGATCATAACCTCTCTCTACTTACTTTACTTGCTCTAAAAAAACAAAAAACAAAAAAAAAACCTCTCTCTCCTTGGTATTTTTTGTAGAGCTGCAACGATTAATCGGTTAGTTGTCAACGATTACATTAATCGCCAACTATTTTGATAATCGATTAACCGGTTTGAGTAATTTTTTACGAAAAATAAATCCAAATTCTCTGATTCCACAGCTTCTTAAATGTGAATATTTTCTGGTTTCTTTACTCCTCTATGACAGTAAACTGAATATCTTTGGGTTGTGGACCAAAACAAGACATTTGAGGACGTCATCTTGGGCTTTGGGAAACACTGATCCACATTTTTCACCGTTTTCTGACATTTTATAGACCAAACAACTAATCCATTAATCGAGAAAATAAGCGACAGATTAATCGACAATGAAAATAATCGTTAGTTGCAGCCCTAATTTTTTGCCCTCGCTCTTACATGATCATTTTATGGTTACAGAAATATTGTAAGGGCACTAAGGCTGTGACCTGTGCACTCTGTAATGTTGGTTGCTTGTAGTTTTTGGTGGTCTAGGAATTGAAGCTTATTCTACCATGGTATCTGCAAGTTTCAGAAAGCCAAATTTAAGACTTTTTTTTTTTTATGCTGCCTGGAATCGAATTTAAGAAGTTAAGTTGGCAAAACCAGCCTGTTTCTGACTGACCATAGCTAATGAAAGTTGTGAAACTATAAATGGACAGTATAAGGAAAAGAACAGCGGGAAATTGATTGTTAAGGGACATGAAGTCCAACCGTAAAAGTAGATAGGATGCACATTGTACTACTAACTAGAACTGCAACGGTTAATCGACATTATCAACACAATAAGCAAATTCGTTGATGTGGACTTTGATCATTGACGCTGCACATTATTTATACAGCTCAGTGATCTAAGGCGTGTTCCATGTAAACACAATGTTTCAGGTTCGGAATCTGGCCTGGGACCTTGGTCGCATGTCTCCCCCCTCTTTCTCCCGATCTTTCTGTCTCCATATACTTTACACTGTATAATAAATGCAAAAATGACAGAAATCATCTTTAAAAAGCTAACCCTAACCCTAAATTCACAAATGGGATGTTTAATGATTTATTTTATCTCACAGAATGAAACGTGAAACAGTCTTAAGCTCGTCTTAACCACAGACCTCATGTCAGGCTTTTAATTCAAATCATAATCACTTCTCAAAAAGTATTCAATTCATGTGCTCTCTCACCCTACCCATGCACACAGAGAATCCATGGCATTTACAGGCATGAAACATGTACAATTATGATACAAATAAAGGTGTACGGATGACTTTCCCCTTGGTTAGCATCCTCCACCTGCTCCTCAAAGACATGACAACTCAATAAAGCTTTGAATTTTGAGCTGCTTAATTCATTTTTCTTTTTGTCATGACTAATGGAATTAGTCACCAGATTAATCGATTACGAAAATTACGAATTAATCAAAATTTTATCGAAATCACAATATGGCCTACTGCAATTAAAATAACTTAAATATGGTGGTGCTGCAGAGATGTCCTGGCCTACACATCATATTCTACAGACTTAAGAAAACATCTTTGTTTGGTACAGATCCCCGCAAAAATCACACCATAATCATTTTAATACGTTTTTCAATGAAAATGAGAATAATGATGTGAAAATTATCATTCCCTCTAATATCACAATTGCAATATCAGTCAAAATAATCGCAATTAGATATTTTTTCAAAATCGTTCAGCTCTAGCACAAAGTCATTGCACAGTGAAAAACATAAGATCTCTAACAACCTTATTTAAGACATTTGAATCTTTTATAAGGCCTTAAATTTAGATCATTTAAGACCACTTCAGACTTTCCAAGGACCCAGAGACCTACTGTTGCACTCGCTGTAAGCTGCCCTGGTACGTCAGCTAAATGCCTGAAACGTAAATGCAAAATGTAACCTGCTCGGGGTGAGGAGGGGAAAAGGAGAAGCGAGGCGGGACTAACGCGCGAGTCGAACACATGGATTAAAATGGCGTCTGTGTTCTGATAAAGGCCGGCTCTGTGCGCCCGCTCCTCTCCTCGGGGCTGGAGACAGATAGAAAGCGAGTGAAAATACCCACTGTACGGACTGATGGAAAGTGCCTACTGATGTTTGTTTGCCAGCAGCGGTTGTAAATGGCTGGCTGCCCGATTCATCTCTGGTGAGACGGCACATTTCAAAAAGGTTGTCCTTGTGTAAACAGGTCACGCTGTGCCAGGGAGCAGCAAGATGCCCGCTTTGAAGACACATTTCTCTGTGTCCTTATTAAGAGTGTGGGGAGCTCTCTATCTCTTTCACACAGAAAGTTAGGAAATGTGCATTTTAATATGAAACGCACAAATGAGCACGTGCATTTGTCTTAGCTGTGAGGACCTTTAGGGCTGGGCGATATGGACAAAATCAAATATCATGATATTTTTACCAAATACCTCGATATCGATATTGTGACAGTATTGTAGGGATGACTATTGGTGCTTTCACAATATATTTACACAATGAGATTTTTGATAAATAATCATCAGTAATGTGGATATAATGATTAAGTGGGTAAAAGCAAATAATAGAACAGCTAGAACAGTCTGGTAAGTTCAGGAAATGACATCACTTTACTGTAATGCAGCCTTTAAAACCAGGAAAAGACAACACTTATGCCATATCACGATATCCAAAATCTAAGCTGATATCTAGTCTCATATCACGATATCGATATAATATTGATATATTGCCCAGCTCTAAGGACCTTCACTGACTACATTTATCTCCTAATCCCTAACCCTAAAATGAACCCTCTCCACTACATACATAACCTTAACCCTTTCCTCAACCTAAACCCAATTCTAATTTTAACCCTAAACCCAAGTCCTAATCCTAAACTAACTTTAACCCTTACCCTAACCTAATCCTAAACTAATCCCATGTAGAAGTTTGAACCAACAAAATGTCCTTACTTTGGAGATTTTCCTCATCTGTCTTATTCTTATGCGGTCCTCATAAGGATAGATGTACAAGCACAGTCAACCGCAGGACTGTGTGTGTGTGTATGTGTGTGTGTGTGTGACTGCATACCAGCTCCACCTGCCCAGCATGTGTTCTGTCAATGAATAAACAGTTTTGGGGATTTCCAGGTTTTCCGCTGGGTGAGTTTGTCATATAAATAATAGCCTTATGGGGAAAGGATAAACTGGCTGGCCCACTCTCTTGCACACGCAGATGCTTCCATGTGTACGAGCGCCAGAGCTGAATTAAGTTAGTTGAGGCTGATTCACACGCTATGCTGTCACACTGGTTACAGCGATTCGGGTTCGACCGATATGGGTTTTTGAAAGCCGATACTGGAATTTGGACTGAAGCTGCTGACAGGCAATATTTTATGACAGTACTCAGTATCTTCAAATTGAACTGTTTCAGTGTCTCTCCTAGAATTTTATTGTTCTTGTAAAACTATGTACTTATTACTACTACATTTTAATTGGATTCCACACAAGAATCAATTCAGGTTAAGGGCTTCCCATAGACCAGTGGTTCTCAACGTGGGGTCCGAGGACCACCAGGGGTCCTTGAGGGGGTTCCAGGGGGTCCCCAGCAAATAGATGAATTGTTAAACTTCACTATTACTTCATTTACAAGAAGTTAACACAGTTATAGAATGTAGAAGAATGACTGTTTTGATCATAGTTTCTCTGTTATCTCTCTGCCTACAATATAGATAGTCATGGAATTCTGGACAAAATCATATCTGACAATAAAAATATTCTCAGATTTGGGTCTGAGAGACAAAATCTCATCAAATGGGGGTCTGTGGCTCTAATGTGGACTAAAGTAGGGGTCCTTGATATGAAAAAGGTTGAGAATCACTGCCATAGACAACCAGTGTAATATTAACCCATTATACAATAAATAAGAAATCCAACAAACTGCAGCACATCCACCATATCAGAGGTGGGGCATATGGACTGGTCCATATTCCATTTCAAATAGAGGGCCATATATCAGTCTAACCCCAATACCAATATGGTTAAGGGAGCTGATTTGGTAATGAGGCAGTTACACTGGCGCTGTTGAGTCTGCGTGGCTGAGCAGCAGAATAAAAACAGGATGTATGAGGTCATGTGGGTGTCATCATGACTGACACAGACTTGGGTGCTACTACAGCTGCACCACACCGAGTCACAAAATGAAAGAGCCTTCGTCTTCATGTACCCTTCTTAAATACTCCAATAATATTTGGCTCTGTTGCACTCCTTAACATGTAATATCCTGTACTCCATAATATTCATAGATAAACCAGCAAACCATCAATGTGTTGGCTTTTCTGACTGCCAAACTGAAAGATCCCCTGTAATAACATACAACTGGACTGTAACACCACTTCACCCTGCAATGCATACAATCTGAATCTTTGTACACGGTCATTTCTGCACCAATTTTCTGTGTGATATGATTTATTAAAACGGTCAAAGGTAATATTTGAGATGAGACCTGTCTTAAAGGAAAGGGTGAGGGTCAGAAAGAAACAACTATTGGCGATGTACCTTGCATTCCTGGGTGCATTTTGTTGTTCGGTGGTGTGTTTTTCTCATTCCTGCGGATAACTGGCCAAAAGGTAGATGACATCCAGATAGTTCCAAACGTCAGGTTTTAGTGTCAGCCCCTCACAATCAAAGAGCAAGGGCTTGTGACAGGTTGTGTTGACTTGACTTCACTAAGGACTGAGGACTCTAAGCGAGCAAGAGTAGGGGGAGAAAGCATTCCTGCAGCAACAGCAGCATGGTCGAAGGCAAACGGGTGACATCATCTGTCAAACAGGAGCGCCGAGTCAAATGGCAGCCGCGCACATGCTCACAATCACGCCTTTGTGTCACTTCGAGAGCCTGGTTAATAATACACTGTAAACTAAGAGCAAAGAGGTCATCTGTCTTTTGAAGGTCCGCGGATGCGTAGGTGGTAAATGTCACACAACCTGGAAGGAACAGGATGTATAGACCGGTCCGCGCGGGGCAACTGGGGCTAAACACCGCGAGGGGATCAGAGGGCAGGTGACTGAGGGCGTAAAGAGAGGAGAGGAATGACACAAAGCATCACTACTGTACCAGCAATGACAAAGGATACTAATATTTTACAAAAAAATAGACAGAGTTAATGCAGAGATACATGCCCTGTGTTTTGCAGTATATTTAAGGGAAAATCTACACTTAACACTATTGTCTGGTGGTGTATTTCTCTTTTCCAGTGTTTTCCCAGTGTTTCCAGTGCAGCTACAATAGAGTTCAATAGGAGACAAAATAGGAGACAAATGTGTCTAACGTCAGGTTTTGATGTCAGCCACCCCAGAATCAAAGAGGAAAGGCTTCTCTGTAGAGCCGCCATTTTGCACCAAGAGACGTTCAACAGTCATACAGGGAGAAATCCACTGTAGAAGAGGCAGAGAGACCAATTCCTCCACTGACAGCAGCCTCAATAGACTAGAATGCACTGCAGCCACAAGACGTGTTGTGTTTTGCCAAAGGGGCGCAAGTCTCATTTTTTCTCCACCGGAAAAAACTCTTGCTCTGCTATCGCTTCTGCTCCCTCCGCCTACACGTAAAACCCACAGCTGAAATGCTCAGGCACATTCTCTGGAGGCCGTCCAAAGGCATGCTGGAAAATGTAGGAAATCACCGACTGAAGTAGAAGTGGACGAGGCCGATTGAGGCAAAGTGGGTACGACAAAAAGGTAAATTGCAGCAATTCATCACAAAAGAACTCCAGGAATGCATTGAACATCACATCTTAAGAGTATCTTAGGGTTGAATTTTCCTTTAGCTGCAGCTGGATAAAGGTGTTCATTTGGAGTAGGGTTGTCAGGATGTCCGAAATTTCAATACTACTTCACTACCGACACAAAATGTTAAATTCAATAGTCAATTTTAGAAATGTTCAATACTTTCACATACGATACTTTAAAATAAATAAATAAATGTGTTCTGCAAGCTCAAATTCCATTTCAACATCACCTCTTGAGGGCGTATACATGTGGACTGGAATAGTTAGAAGAAGAAGGATTGTAATAGACAGTGACAGTGGACAGCATCAAACAGTCCACCGTGTGTTGAACTGGATTCCAGTCCACCGAAACTAGTTGACAAATATGGATCTATTTCACTTCCAGAGCTGACAAAGACGAAAACGTGCTGAATGATTGAATATTCAACTTAGTATTGGCACAAAACTAAAAATTCTGGTATGACAACACTAGTTTGGGGGTTTACAGAACTGCAGCCACCACTTTAAGAAAGTGTAATCCAAGCTGGGCTATGCCTTGAGATGTTGCAGCAAACAAATACGAAGCCATACAAGACAACATGTGTCAACATCTGAACTTCCCCACTTCCTCATTAGAGAGCAGCTTGGCAACTTCTGCTTCATAGTTCCCTGTCCTCCTCCACAAACAAAGTCTGACTGTCTCAGTAGTGTAGGAGGACACTAGGGTTCGACCGATATGGGTTTTTGAAGGCCGATATGATACCAATATTTTTTTGCAATGAAGCTGCTGATAGCTAACAGTTTGTTCCGATATTCCATGTCTTTAACTTTGACCATTTTTGTGCCAGAACTTTCCTTTGTCAGGGTGGAAAAGTCTCTGAAACAGCATTTAGGCCATGGCACACTAAAACTCTCCACTGAAACCCAGCATGAGGATGAGGATGAGGATGAGATAGTCATGCATACTTGTCTGGAATCTGATCAAAATGTCTCAAAACATGTAATCAAACAAACTACATCATATGCATGTCAATAGTGACTGGCTGATACACGATTTTTTCATCCCATTGAACCGAATGGTAATGTTAGGTTTGATGTCAAACAAAACGGAAATTTTCTAATTCCTACCATACCTCATTTTGTCAGATTTCTGAATAAAATTTGCTTGTTATCATCAATTTAGACAGCAGAATTGTGTTACGTTATCCCAAAATCACCACCATATGATTCCACTGAAAGACAATAAATGATAATACTGCTGCAGTACAGATCACATTAGTTTGTGCATGTTAACAGGCATTGCATTAATATATCTGCTTCTCTTTTCTCTCCTACCAAAATGCCCTAAGTATTTATCTGTGTAGGGGTCCGGACACAACATGACACATGAAGGGGAGGGGGGGGGGGGGGGGGTGCGGGGGTTTGCGCTCACCTGTGTGGATTTATCTTTCATACAAGATGGGTAGTGCACATGGGGGTCACGAGGCCACTGCCCGGTGAGGTAGGGCCCGGTGATCGTGCCCAGGGAGGAAGTCCGACGGATCGCCCCCGAGCTCCGGACCTGCTGAGCCTTTGCCCTTTCGGCTGCGGAGATGAAAGGACAAGAGAGAGAGAAAAGAGAGATAAAGCGAGGGAGTTCGACTTAAATGCGGTCGCCGTCGTCTAGCCCGGGGCTTCACAAACGTTTTCATGTATCGCGGACCCCCAAATAGACACGTGTGAGGCCCCTTCTGATCAGATTTTTGTCTTAGGGCGTTTTCACACCTGCGCTTTTAGTCCGGTTAAATCTGGACTCTGGTTCGTTTTCCCCCTTGGTGCGATTCGTTTGGGCAGGTGTGAACACAGTAATCGCACTCGGGTGCGGACCAAAACAACCGCGCCGAGACCCTTTAGAGGAGGTGGTCTCGGTCCGGTCCCGAACGAACTCTGGAGCGGTTCGTTTGTGGTGGGAACGTGATCCGACCTCGATCCGACCCGCAAGTACTTACTCCGCAAGTTTGAGCTAAACGGCTCCCGTAGCCAGGTAGCAGGTATAGCAGGTATAGCCAGGTAGCCTATAGCCAGTATAGCATTTTCAAGACGTTTCCTCAAATTGCATTCCACATTCTGCTGGTACAGTGTTGCCTGGTATATTGCCCAGATAATTACAACAGTTATGAGCAAATGCCAACTCTGCCGTTGCTCCATGTTGCGCAGCAATGTGCACTAGTCCAGAACACAGGACCTTCTTCCTGTATTTACTTTCCTGCTCGCGCCCCAGACACATCTGACCAATAAGCGGAGTGAACAGTGGTTTGTAGTGATGCATTTTGGTTCGCTTGGATTTTTCTCCATGTGTAAAGAAACCGAACCAAGGAGAAAACGCTACAAGTTTACAAACTCATCAACTGATTCGGACCAGAGCAAATTAACTATAGGTGTGAAAACGCCCTTAGGGACACATGGGAAGATTTTTGTTGTAGGGAGGAGGCACGGAACTGTACTTAAACAAACATCACACCCAACCAAAATCCACTCCAAAACCATTTCAAGAGACTCGATATCTTTGCCAAACAGTAACTTGGCAACCCTGCCACCTCCATGCCAGCTGAGAGTCTTCTCCACCGCAGGGTAACACGCCTCTCCCAGAAAACATGCATGCTTGTTTTCCATTACAGCAAGTAAGCTGTGGTTGTGATTTTTTTTTTCGGTTTCTTTGAAATCTGAATAGGCGTACCGGTGCAGTTTGCGTAGATTTTATTCACCGTTGCCAGTGCAACTATGTATAAAATAAACTTTGATTTGACTCAAATTGTGGAACTGCTTATACTGTACATTGGGGAGGTAATTAGAGTACAACTGGAGTGAAAAGTAGGGCATCCTGGTGGCTCCGTGATCTAAATGCGACATTCTGGCTGGGTACGAATCCGGTCCAGAACCTTTGTCACATGTCATCCCCCAACCTTTCCTGCCTCTCTCTACTTGGAACTGTCTAATAAAAGGCAAAAATGCCCAAAAACATAATCCTTAAATTGGAGTGAAATTCCTCATTTTCCTGGAAACCCCCTGGAACCAGCTCAAGGACACCTGGAACCACTTCAACGATCCCTGGAACCCCCCCCCCCCCAAGGATCCCTCTTTGAGAGCCACCGATCTAATCTATTGATCCACATGTCAGGGAAGGGTACTCAACAAAGACCCTGGCCCACCCTCTGTCTTATCTTGAGGCCGTGGGGGAGTGACGTTGCAGTGATACTGATACTATAATATCTCATCTAAAGCTTCAGGTTGACTTTGTTACCCTTGGAGGAGACGGTCCACGCTGCGCTCATACTGAGGCAATCCTACACCTGATAAAAATACCTCACTAACATCCCAAGCTCCAGCAGACCTCAGGAACTGGGTCAAGGGCTTGTGTTTTCTCTGACAACGCTCCACTGAGTATGTGTGTGTGTGTCTTTGTTCCCAAGCTAGAAACAACAATATTTACACCCTCCTAACCTTTCAGCCTTGTATGGCCCAGGTCCATCTTTATGGGCCTCCCCAGTCGGTCCCATATGTGTGTCAATACCGTGGAGGGTGTAAAGAGTACACTTCGGCCCTGTTTTAAAATGAAAAAGCCGAGACCTGAAAGGCAAACAGGGCGCCGCGGCCTCTGCAAAGCTGACCAAACAGGACAGGTTTCTAGGAACAGCATTCCTCAATCACCAAATGAGACACAGTCTGTAAACCCTTTAACTTAAGGGTGCGTTCACACCAGGCATGTTTGGAGGGATTTACTCGAAGTCTAAAGCATTTACTCCTTTAGTTCAGTTCGTTTGGGCCGGTGAGAGCAATGGCATTTGAACTTGAGTAGCATCAAATAACCGTGCCAAGACCGTCTGAAAATGCGGATCTTCCAAACGAACTACAGGAAACGACCACAAAATGCAAGGGTTTATGGGTGTAAGGGGACGGATGTTGGCGTCTGATAGCCAGCGGTTAGTCATGCCTGGAAAGCCTAGCATAACAAAATGAAGCGAAGGCAAACCA
This sequence comes from Centroberyx affinis, assembly GCF_046629955.1. Taxonomy (NCBI): domain Eukaryota; kingdom Metazoa; phylum Chordata; class Actinopteri; order Beryciformes; family Berycidae; genus Centroberyx; species Centroberyx affinis. Next base: position 149,605 of record NW_027278926.1, read on the forward strand.
GTCTTGACTCATGCACAAATTCAGCTATTTCTTCATGTGTCCTCATTAGGGCTGGGTACCCGAGAACCGGTTCCAAATTGCCTAATTCAATCCGATCGGCACATTTCCTTTCACCTGGTTTTAGCAGTGAGCCAGTGCAAGAGAAAGGAGCTGTTGCATTTCGGGGAATCTGACAGACCCTCCCAATGTGAAAACCAAAGTGAAACTTCTGATTCTATAATATGCTCCACACTGCTCGTATGTATTTGTGCGTGCTAGACAGTAACCGGACACTTTCTTAGTGGTCAGAGATGTGTAAAACTGACCAACACTCAGATATAAGTGAACCTGAGTGCAGTGCCAGTCACAGACAGCATTGTCCTGTCCGTCAGTTAGACTCGGCTGTCAGTTGAGATGTGATGTTTAGAGGGTGGAAAAGCATGGAAGTCGTGTCAACAACTTATTGTTATTATTATTGCTGTTATTGTGTGTTTATGTTATTGTTTACATTATTGTTTGGAAATCTGTGTTAATAATTTGTGTTGTATGTTTGTATTTTCTGTATTTGCATATCCAGTAGGTATATCCACAATGCAAGTGTAGTGATTATACAACTAGGGCTGCAACTAACGATTATTTTCATTGTTGATTAATTGTCGATTATGATTAATGGATTAGCCTAGTTGTCTGGTCTATAAAATATCAGAAAATGGTGAAAAATGTCAATCAGTGTTTCCCAAAGCCCAAGATGACGTCCTCAAATGTCTTGTTTTGTCCACAACCCAAAGATATTCAGTTTACTGTCATAGAGGAGTAAAGAAACCAGAAAATATTCACATTTAAGAAGCTGGAATCAGATAATTTTGACTTATTTTTCTTAAAAAAATTACTCAAACCGATTAATCGATTATCAAAATAGTTGGCGATTAATTTAATAGTTGACAACTAATCGATTAATTGTTGCAGCTCTATATACAACACTGTTGATTGTTCAATAGAAAAATGGTGCTCCTTAAATTTAGCTACTTAACCACATATTTGCCGTGTTTTTGTTGTTCACATTGGTGTTGGGAGCACCAGAGCTTCCAAGTGAAAAAGTTCATTTTTTCCACTATGATTCGAACCAAAGAAAACAAAGTGAAGGTGTGATCGCATCCTAAGAGGGTTACCGCAACAAAATCTTACAAAAGCACACAGTAAAATGTTAGTATGCATTCAATGTGTAGCACATGGAAGAATTACATCAGACTACCCTGTGCTTGCTCACACGTGATGCCTGATCTGTTAGGCCCATGTTCCTCTGATGACCGTGAGGCTTTATCTCCCTGCTACTACACTGTTGTGACCTGGCGTCCAGGTCAGAGGTCCCGCAACAGAGAATCCCGTTAAACAAGGTAGAGAGGGCTGAGTCACCTGCTATAAATCCACAGGATTACAGGTACACTCAAGGAACTAATTTAGATTTGGCTGTGATCTTCAAAACTATGTTAAGTAGCTCTACTGGGTGGCAAAGCCTTGTAGCACAGGACGAAAGTACAACACACACTCTCTCTCTCTCTCTCTCTCTCACACACACACACACACACACACACACAGACACACATACAGCTCCTCTTGCAAGACTTGCCTTTGTCTTTGACTTTTTAAAACCACTAACTCAGCGTATCTACTAAAGCTACCACAGGGCTCCCATGAGGCTTCCTGGCCATAAAAACAGTCTCAAATCTCGCAGATTACAGACCCAAGGCATTGACACAGTTATGGTCATGATTAGATTTGTGCTCCTTGTACTTTCACTCAGGGAAAAGTTCCAACAGACATTTGAATTATTAGGCTGAAGAGTGTGCACATAACCCAAAAGTATACTGTGTCACACAAAACTGCACCCTGCACTCCAGCAGACTAAACAACAAGACCTCCGGGAACTGTCAAATGTGAATCTTTAACACAAACATAAATCATTCTTTCGCCTAGAAATTTGAGAGCATTTTTCTCATTCATATAACAGTGGTTCACAAAGTGGGTATCCCGACCAAATTAGGAATTGTTTAGTTTCACTATAATTCAATGAACCAATTGTCTCAAATTACAGAGTGTATAAGAATTAGCCTACTATTGCAATAATAGGTCAGTGATTCTCAACCTTTTTCATATCAAGGACCCCTAATTTAGGCCACAGACCCCCATTTGATGAGATTTGGTCTCTCTTACCCAAATCTGAAAATATTTTTATTGTTAGATATGATTTTGTCCAGAATTCCATGACTATCTGCAAACTATGATCAAAATAGTCATTCTTCTACATTGCATTAACTTCTTTTAAATGAAATAATGGTGAATTTTAACAATTCATCAATTTGCTGGGGACCCCCTGGAACCCCCTCAAGGACCCCTGGTGGTCCCCGGACCCCACGTTGAGAACCACTGTAATAGGTTTCACCCTATGCCTTGCAAAGGTCCCTGCATCTAATATGATGCCAAAGCTTGCAAGCCTCCCTATTTCAACTACATTGCTGGGGCAATGATGACTGACAAAATACTATTTAGTCAATGTGATAAATTATTAAATGTAGGTCACTTAAATCAGCTTAGAGGGAACACTGATGTGACTTGTGATACGGCTTCTAAATAGATTTCTAGCTATTACGGCTTGATCTTTTCTCTCCATTCTAACGATGAAACCGCCGGATGGAATTTGGACTCTCTTAAGGTCGCGGTATGGAGAGTGCCACACCTCGCCATACCCAGTTGACGCCCTGTGATCTGGATCCACGCTGATCTCTGAACGGGCCAAACCCTCCATCAGGCGAGCTAGCTTCTCGGCACAGTCTCGCCGTCCTGGCACGGGGCTTTTTTCCTCTGTGTGTGTGTTTTTATGGTTTCCGGGAGAGCAGATGGAAAGAAAGGTGCAGGGGCTGAGCCAGGAGGCAGGAGCTCTAAGTCAGACAGCCCACCGCTAGGGTTTGACCGATATATATAGGCTTTTGAAGGCTGATACCGATATTTTTTCAGTTGAAGCAGCCAATAGATGATATTCTGTGCAGATATTCAATATGTTATCAAATTTCAGAAAATTACAAGTATTCGTATAGGTATATAATGTTTAGACCATGATGCCTCATGGTCTAAACATTATATACCTATACGAATTAAACTCTCTACTGAAACCCTTCAAACAAACTCCATCATATCTGAGATGCACAATAGTGACTGAGTAATAACCAAATTGTCATTTTAAAAAAGCCAGTATTGGCCTGAAATATCAGCAAACCAATATATCGGTCGAACACTAACCCTTGACACTGCTGCAGCAGAAAGAAGAGAGAAACTGGCCCAAATAGCACCCGAGAGTGACAGCTTTATGAAATGCCATAGACCGCTCTGCTGTTATCTGCAACAAAAGTGACAAAACCAACAAAAACATTCCTTTTGCCCGGCATTATGGCTGTGTAAGAGAGAAGGTAGCCTACATACAGAGTGGGAAACTAACTGGGAGCAAGCTGATGCAAATCTAAGGGAGGGAGGGAGAGAGAGAGAGAGAGAGAGAGAGAGAGAGAGAGAGAGAGAGAGAGAGAGAGAGAGAGAGAGAGAGAGAGAGAGACTGTCAGAGAGGCCTTCCTGCAGCAGGTTAAAGTAGCAGACTCCTCATATCAGGGAAGAACGTGATGAACTGATGAAACTCTGTCTAGGAGAAGAACCACAATTTACACACTTAGCCGCACAATATGTAACACTCTGCCATGATATTAGGGAAAAAAATGAATGTTAATTAGAACTTCTTGAATATTGTAACACTATGTAGTTACATTTCACATTTATGACCATTGTTAGTAGAATCTGAAAGAAAGAAAGAAAGAAAGAAAGTTCATCTGCCTAGCAACTAGCGTATGCTGTCAGCAGACAATAAGGCTAAACACATCCGTCTGCTAACCAAGCCAACACACACAAGAAGAGCTCTCTATAGGGGGCGTATCAAAATAACACCCAACAGTTAGGTTGCAGAGGTTAAAGCTTAACACCAGCTGTGTTTCTGACCTGAACCCTGTTTCCCCATCTTTTTCCATTATACCATTCCATTCTGAGCAAAATCTCATCAACTGCTTCAGTATGGAGTATATAAATACTGTCTATCTTGCTTGCCTGGGTGTTGCTCTCCGATGTTGCTCACTCGGTAATAAGACATGCATATATTTATTTTTTTATTTTTTATTCATGACCTGTCCACTTCAACTATTTACTTTGCACAGCGGCACATGTAGACGGGCAGCTGCAGCCGGCCGGCAAAGAGGAAGCGAAGGAGCGCTAAAGCAAATGGCCAAGGCGTCATCAAAACTGTATGAGACTGTATGAGTATTTTTTTACATCTTTTCACTGACATGTCTCAATACAGAGCGAACAGTCAATGTGTTAAAAAAAAGACTTGTGAAAGATGATTTTGGGGTTGATTTTTAGAGTTTCCATTGGTCCTATTGGACTGTATTGGAGAGAAGTGGTAAGACATAGGTAGCTCGCAATTGATGAGCTTTTGGTCAGTATCAGTCAGTATGATTGAAAAAGGATGGGAAATAGTCCAGGTCAAAAATGGCTAGAGTTATTCTTTAAGTCAGGTTTTAGGAGTGCAGTACTGGTTTAAAAGGTAAAGATAAAGGTAAAGTTGGTCTATAGTATCATGATATCAGTGGTTCTATCCTATCAGGTAGTTCTCCTGGCATCTCAGGTGTAAATCAGTCCCTCCTTAGATGGCTACATGCAAACCGCAGGGCTCTGGGTCCTGAGGACCAGCATTTAAAACCGCTGGTCTATATGCCTCTCCATGAGGAGAGAAAGACACAAAGCCATGACCTTGTGTTGGAACAAGGCAACGACATCTGAACAGTGGTTTTTCCACATCATAACCTCACACACATACACTTAGTAGATCATAGGTCATACACTGAACATACAGTACGTCTTCATACATTTTCCAAACCAGACTGGAATGATAAATGAATGCTACTGTAGGGGAACGACAAAAAGAAAAGAGTTGTGCTGATTGACATAAACAGTGTGTGTGAACAATGCCCAAGGCAGCAGCTTTACAAAGTGTACACCTATGTGACAGAGATAACAAGGTAAGTTGTCATTCAACAAGATAGGCAAAGTCTTTAGAAAGATGAAAAGGATGGCCCAGACATTTTCCTACCTGCGCTCGGTCTATTCTTGTCCAGTGCAAGCTTGCTCGGGGTTTTTATGTCTGTTAAGTGAACCAGAAGAGACGCGCCATGGCAACAGAGTACACAGACGGCAAACTCCAAACTGACTGAGCATGAACCTCACACCAACATCTGGAGGTCAAGAAGCAAATCGATGAGGGCGGAACTCTCGGTGCCAGATCCACACCATGAAGAGGTCTCTGTCTCCAGCGCCAGATGTTATTACATCATATAAAGAGGTCCCTTCATACCAGTAACAGGCCTGGAGAACAAGAGATTTTGATGGATTGTACAGCGCAAAACGGGACAGGACGGTGCAAGCATTTGCTACTAAAAACAGACGAATGCGAATGAGAAATATCAAACCTGTGTGACACCTGTGTGACGTAGAGATTTCGCCTTTGAAAATGGAGCTGACATTAGACGCTGCTAATTCTAACCTGCTAACCTGCTGCCACAGGTAGAAGAACATACAAAAAGAAGCGGCAAAATATGTTCCACTGGTTAGAGTTCACCAACAATTTGTGCAAGTACTACAAGGCCGATTTGAAGGTGGCAGGACCCCCATTTGAGGAGAGGCACCATTGCTAAACACGACGTGTCAAGGAAGCATACGGTGCCATGACTTGAAACTATGATATCGGCCAATACATTGGGCCAATATCAGCCAGACAATGACATCCACCTCCAATATGATGGATATGATGCAGTCTGATTACATATTTATTGTAGAATTGATCAATACGACACTGGTTGTCTATGCGAGGAACTTAACCTGAATTGATTCTAATGTCACATTTTCAGTGGATTACACACAAGTATGCAGCAAGGTTATTATCGTTAACGAAATAACGAAAACTAGGTGTGAAAAAACTTTTTTGTTAACTGAAATAAAAATAAAAACGAGGCTTTACAAAAAAACTATAACTAACTGAAACTGTATTGTGTGTTTACAAAACTAACTAAAATAAACTAAAATTATAGAGAAAATGTCTTTAGTTTTCGTCTTTGTCAATTTATTTCATACACAAGTCTAGTATTTTGAATTTTTGAATCTCGCCCCTGACAAATACCCCATATTACAAAAAAAGACTAAAACTAACACTGAAACTAATAAAAACTAAACTAAAACTAAGCATTTTCAAAAAATAAAAACTAAACTAAACTAGCAAACCCACTTTAAAAACGAATTAAAACTAAACTGAAATTGAAAACAGAAGGTCAAAACGAAATAAAAATAAAAACTAATGAAAAATGCAAAACTATAATAACCTTGGTATGCAGCGATATGTTTTATTATTGTCATCCTGGGTTTCAGTAGAGAGTTCTAGTGTCCCAAGGTCTAAATGCTGACTTTCCCACCCTGACTAGAATACAGTTCTCTGGGAAACACGTCATTTTTTTGGAATCGTTTGGCACGCAAACGGTCAAACTTAGAGATATTGAATATTGGCACCAAATACTGCCGATCTGCAGCTTCGATCCAGAAAATATGGGTTTGTCAAGGCAGATACAGATATTGGCTGAACCCCAACGGAAAGGCTGCAATATATGGACTCTCCGGACATTTGCCTCATCTCAGCTCTTCCTAGACGAGACCTGCCCGATTAAACCAGCCACATCTTGACTTTGAGACTTGATTCACGGTGCATAGTCGAGACAATAATAAAAGGAGCAGGATTACTGACAATGCGGCCTGTTAGCGCTTGGCTGACGGAATAAGGTCTACACCCGATGTGGCCCTCGACGGCTGCCCCCCCCCCCCCCGCTTCCTCTCTGGCCGTGTTGCCGATCAAGTTGTCGCTGAGATTTCAACAACGTGCGGTGACCCCGTCGGCTCAAGTCAAACAGCTAAAATGGAAACAGGCCTACTACTTCCTGTCATTTGATGTGTGCTTACATGGCCCCCGGTCTGCGTTGAGAGCTACAGCGTGCAACTGTCATCGCACCGCCGAGAGAGAAAGAAAGAAAAACAGACATTCTGCCTTTGGAGTAATGTCCTATGCAAGATATCTTTTCCGGCGATTTCAATGATTCTTGCCGGTCCAAAAATAATCAGGTAAACAATGGAAGGAATAACTCGAAATAATGTTGGGTCCCATCCCAGATACAGTCCTCCAGCCAAGAATTTGCCTTTTATGTAAAGGGCTATACACATGGACGCTTAGTTGACAGTGGTGACTGAAAAGTGTGTGATAAATCAAAGTTATAGACCTTTCCTTTATATAAGAGAGCACACGTAGTCACTGTCACCGCATACTTGCACTGAAAGAGAGCTGAGAGGTTCATCATGGAATATTATAGGTAAAATGTATCTCCAGCCTTGTTATAGGTGCCTGTGAAATGTAAGGTTAAAGTAGCAAGAAGCAAAACTGGAGATTTCGAAAGATGGTGCACAAGAACTGAAGCCGTGCATTTTAGCTTGGAGAGTTATCATGCTGACATGCAGTCACCTGTTAATCCCACAGTCGCTTTTGTAGTCAAAGTTCATCCTGAGGTCAGATTCATGACCTAGAAGAATGGCCACAGAGTAGGGATCCAAAACTAGCCCAGCCTTTATAGAAATTGAAAACAACCTAACCGCAGCCATACTGAACAGAAAGCTGCTCCATTGTTTTACTGAGGCCTTAGTTGGGCAATAACAAGCCCTATGGTGGCTTTAGCTGTCATATATGAAACATGGAGTATCCTTCAAAACCATAGCCTATGTTTTGCATCTTATAATCACACTCAGCAGGCAGAATCAAAATAGCTCAAAGACTCTGTAAATTGTCATGTCGGCTGAGATGAATTTATAAGGCAATAAAATCACTAAATGTTCAGTGCAATTTCAGACACCTTTCTCTCTGGCATCTGTTGCATTCAGTATGTATAGCCTCAACCCAAAGAATGTAGTAGACTGCTTATAGAGGAGGTTTCCTTTGTATAACCCTTGCTGATCGAGGCCAACTGGCCATACTTTAACATCAGAATTTTTTTGGGAGGTCAAGGACAGCAGTTACAGTTCTTGATCACCTGAAGATGAAAGGAAGCGGGTTTTATTTTCAGCCTTTAAGCTGTTCATGCCAAAGTAATGCATTTTAAATCACTCCCAGCCTTCAGTCCTCCTTAGGCCGGTTTACAAGCAACACGCTTCAAGAGCTGTAGTCAGAACAACAGAATTTTACTGCTTCGCCACTCTGCACCTATGAATCCCCCCTCTTAAACAGCAAATCATTGATTATTCTAGCTAGCCTATTCGTGGGACATTGGCTCGGCCTATACCTTAGTGCAGTGGTTCTCAACGTGGGGTCTGGGGACCACCAGGGGTCCTTGATGGTGTTCCAGGGGGTCCCCCAGCAAACTGATGAATTGTTAAACTTCGCCATTATTTCACTTACAAGGAGTTAACCCAATTATAGAATGCAGAAGAATGACTATTTTGATCATAGTTTCACTGTTATTTCTCTTCCTACAATACAGACAGTCATGGGACTCTGCACAAAATCATATCCAACAATAAAGATATTCTCAGATTTGGATCTGAGAGACAAAATCAAATGGGGGTCCGTGGCTCCAATGTGTATTAAATTAGGGGTCCTTGATATGAAAAAGGTTGAGAATCACTGCCTTAGTGTAAAATGATACATGAAAATGCCACACTAACATTTGTCCATACTGCAGCATGTATTGCAAAAGAAATTACTATGCATCACAAAAGTGTGTGGTAGACTAGACACAGTTAATGAATTAGAACCAAAGAGCAGTGTGTGTCAGTCAAGTTAACCACATTATAGTCTTATAAATTTTCGGTAAAGTTGAAGCATTTAAATAGTGCCTTCTGAATCATGTATGAGGCCCTGGCCTGGTGGGAGTGTTCCTTCTAGGGTATGAGATGGTCATATGACTGAATGTCACACTGGATGACCTTGTTATCCTAGGAAGGTTTTCAGCATCAACCAAGTGTGAGCATGAGCGTGCAAAGTCCTGACAGGCTCGACGCCACTTTAACTGACAAACAACACTTGCACACTTGGGTTGCATAACTCACACAAGGCCAGTGGCACTCCCACAATTCACTGGAAAAAGTAACGTTCACAAAAACTGGTCAACACCGATAATATCTGCATGGCATGAGAATGAAGGTTCTGTTCTAACCTCTTTAACAGGATTGTATCTCTGGAAACAGATACTAATCTGTCGGTCCAAACTGTTATGATCATTCTTAGAAACCCAAGGAGTGTTGATATCTCATTTCAGGATGTTGCTCTTAGTAATAATCAGACTTGTCGGGGCGGTCATTCAGCGTCGAATAGTCAGATGAGTTCACCATATGACCTCTATGGTGTTAGACATGGTGGTGAGTCACAGGGGGGGTCTGTACTAGGAATGCGCTACACCAAACTGCCATGGATGCTTACTTACCAAAACCTGAGCAATCTGCATTGCAGGAATCCTACAGTACAGTGTAAACTTTTTAAGTCTGTAAGACAGCCGTGCATTTTCTGGGCCATTTTCACCATTGCTGAATTGAAGATGGTATCACCAGCTGCACACCAGACATGCTTTCATGAGGACAGATCACCTAGTACGGTCATAGTAGCGTCTATGAGAAGCGAGTAACTGTGTGCGCATGGCATAATGGGATAGGTGGCGACACGAACCCGGGCCTGCAATGCAACGAAAAGAGTTTAAAAAGTTTCATATTATGCAAATGAGCACGATGCTCGCAGCGTGAGAATCAGTCGCAAAAATGTGGTTCTCATCTTCCCTTATTAAAGGAATAGTTCACCCAAAAATGAAAAATTCTGTCATCATCTACTTCCCCTCATGGCAGTTGAAACACAGGTGAAGTTTGTCCATATAACACACAGGGAGGCTGCCGGCACAACTCCATAGCAGCCTTCTCCAAAACAACTGAAGTCAGTGGGGACCAGTTCTTCAGAGTTCCAAAAAGACCTACAGTATATTTACACAATCATTTAGTGCAAATCTGAACTACAGCTGATTGATTTGCAACAAATAATGGTGTATAGGTCTTTCTATTCACAGTGTGATTGTTTGGCTGTTTTTGTTTTGAAACACTAAAGAACAGGTCCCCATTGACTTCAGTTGTTTTGGAGAAGGCTGCTACCAAGTTGTGCTGGCAACCTCCCTGTGTGTTATATGGACTAACACATTTCACCTGTGTTTCATTTGGCATGAGGGTGGGTAGATGATGACAGCATTTTCATTTTTGGGTGAACTGTTCCTTTAAGATCTTGACAAAGGAAATAATGCATGGAGGAATGTGCCAGGTCTTCCTGGTGTACCTGAAGTAGCCTAAAACGTTTTAGCTGCTAGCTCTATCACTGCTAGGCTAAACTATTCCATCACATCCAAATAGTTGTAGCCAATTAGCTCGCTAGCTTGCAAGATTAAATCATAATTTCAGGATTATGTCTCCAGACATATAATTACGGATTATATTAAATGAAATGACGAAAATGATCAAATATAACATATGTCTAGATAAACAAATAATGCAAAACAAACAGAGAATTTGCTCTGACGCTTGACCCTAGAACACACCCAGTGAAATGCCCTCGAGCAACCACTTTTGATTGAGTGAGGAGATGCAAAGCAAAGAGGTTGTGCTTGGTCTAAAAAAAATGTGTGCTGACATCTTATCTCCAAAATATGTAGTAGCAATGTAGCTGAATAATAAACCCACTGTGGCAACATGACAACGGCTGGATGTTGGCTGGATTGCAAACACTCCAGAGAAGATATCGTGAACCTGCAAGGGGAATACATTATCTACCATAAAGGGATAGCAGTCATTGTTTCATTCCGTTTGTTCACTCTTGCAGGTTTGCAAAATTGTATTTCTTAATATGTATACATGTAATTACAGAGGCTGGCCTGCTTGCCCAGAGGGCTCTGTTTATGTCTGGGAGGCTGCCTAGGCCCCAATGTTGCCATAGGCGCCATAGACCTTCCAGCTGACGACGTAATTCTTTCCATTTCAATGGTGGTAAACAACCAGAATGTAATAAACAAATACGCTTTCTGTACATATCGTAAACCTTCATAAACTAGCCAATCATCCGCGCATTTCATGTAGATCAAAGAGTCGTGTTTATCTTCGACACAGAAGCTGCATCATCACTACACAGGCATCCATATCCCCACGTATATAATCATAACAACAATCATTTCAATGTAATGTAACAACTGCTGTAATGTCAAATTAATCCGTTGTAATCGCCATTGTAACACAGACGAATAACACATTAACAGCCTAAGCATATCATGGTGTGCTAAAAAAAAAAATCTTGTCGCGATAGAAACTGAAACGTCGTTGCAGCATCTGTTATGGAAATGTGGCGATTATATAGCGCCTTATTGATGTTTTTCAGTTTTAAGCATCAGATCCCAATGAATATGACCCAATTAGCGAGCTACCAGCTAGCCTAGCATCTCGCCCCGTCGTTCTATCTGAGAGAACGTCACACCAAACCGTATTCACAAACCTGGCAATTTTAATGTGGCCTGGCTTATCAGCGAAAGTACATAACCCATAAAATATGACTCTACACCTATTTTAAATGCTTAGGAACCACTCTACAATTCGGTATATATCAAATCCACAGAATAGCACTTATTTCGATAAAATGTGCACCTTTAGAACTGGTCCGCCAGCTATTCCCACAATCTTCTTCCACCAAAATACACCGTGGAGGGCGGTAGCGAGCAGTGGGAACCAATTCTAAAAGTTGTAATTTTATTAAAATGAAGTTCTTGTTGATGTATAATATGTATGCCGAAAGGAGAAGTGCCTATTGGCGATTCAGAAAAGGTCTTGGGTCCCATTTTTGGTGCACGTATCTTTGCCAACAATCAAGGACATATTCAACTGCCAGATTTGTGAAGGGTGTTTGGCGTGACGTTCTCTCTATACGAGACAGAACGACACGTCTCGGGGCTAGCATAGCATCAAGCTATCTGAACGAGGATGGATGCAGAAGAGATGAATGCCATTTCCTTCAAACGATGACATTACCTTTGGAAACAGGCGAATTGGGAGACCGTTCAGGTGAGCTCTTGCTGTCCGGCGGTGAGAGTCTCTGCCTGGGGACCAGTCTGCCCTCCGAGCCGCTTCCACCCGGGTTGGCGGGACTGGAGCAACGGGACGTCGTCGGTCCTATGTTGCTCCCAGCTACTGAGAAGGAGGAGGAAGAGGAGCGGGTTGGGCTGTGCTGATTTCCACGCAGAAGCTGGTACGGCACCGTGGCGCGGATAGGCTGCAACCGGACCGTGGTGCTGTTGTTGCTACAGGCAGAGGAAGAGGCTGGAGGGGAGCCGCTGCGTTTAACCCGCTGCTGGGATGAGTTGGCTGCTGATGTTGATGCTGACATGATTACTACTTGATGAAGTTGGATAATGTAGTACGTGGGTGAAACGGTCCAAAGTCCTGGTGAATAGCGCGCGACTTAACTTTTCAGTTTTTGTTTGTCAGTATACAGCAGACATTTTGAACAAAGTTTGTCAGTTATGAAACGCTGTTTTCTTAAGTTCATTTACGGTGGTCAGTCCCAGATAGTGGCTTGCTACATTTTTGCGATGTTAGCGAGTCCTATAAAGTTAGTTAAACACTTCTTCTTTTTACTTAGCCGATAAGTACAAATGCTAATAACACACGTGTACCGTTATGAACTAATTTTCAGCTGGAAAAATATGTTATTACCGCATTACTGACTCGGTTTGGTCCTTTGTTGTCTTTCTTGTAACTCCTGACTCCCTACCACGGCCACGATTTCCAAGACAGCACAGCCGTTGAAACAACCACTGACTGACAGACAGGGGCGGGACCAAATCACTACAGCTACTCTCTGATTGGTGCTGCGCTACTTCCTGGATATGACTATTGGATGTTCATTCGACGTATCGAAGCATCCACCAATAGTAATTAGCGGCAGGTTAAACATATGAGACTTAAGCACACGCTATTGGTTGGTGACCTCTGTAGAGCTGCTAGTAAGGTCATATATTGTAGATATGCATATAAACAGTATATAGCATTAATATCTTATACATGTATACACATGTAAAAATGAAATGTATGTAGGATGAAATAAATGAAAATTATACCAATATCAAACTGTATGCAATATATAAAGATGAGAAAGAATACAGGAATAAAAAAATAAGAAAACAAATATGTGAATATGGAGTGTTTAGAGCAAAAGAGGCACAAGGAACCTTCTCCAAATATTATAGAAAAAAAAAAAGTTTAATGATTGCTTCTTTTTTTATTCAAAACATATCATAGGAACCATGTAATTTTTACAGATTAACATTCAGAAAATTGATACGCAGTTATGCCCTTTTCGCACCAAATTTAATGTAGGGTTTCTGTTGAGTCTTTTGGATATGTACATTACTGTATGTGCATATGAACCAATACAAAATGTGCATGGGAATGTGGATCTTTTTTTTTTTTATCTTCATTAATACACATGAACCTTTCCCAAGAACAGGAATCTAACTTTGTGGGGATTAACCCAACTTCTTAAAGCAGTAGTGTGGTGAAAGTGACAGTTGTACATTACACACAATAAGTTTCTGTTACTGCTTCATTCTAATGAACAGAGTACCTGTCCTTGGTGAACTGTGTCTACACATAGAGGTCACATTATCGTTAACATATGCCAGTTTGTTGATACAAAGTTGGGAATAAGAATTACATTGTACAGTATATCTGAGTGCATTAATTGTATCATCAAGTGCATTGTGTGTAATTAAATTACATTTCTGCTCATTACAACTTAATGTTATTCTAAATATCTTACAAAGATCATTATGTACTAGTACATGTTTCCAAACCACATAATTTATCACCTCACTATGGTTTGAATGAATTAACTGTTCAATTTACATTTTTGATGCTGCTTTGGCAATATTGTTTCTGATAACGAATCATGCCAGTAGAGTAACTGAACGATCTAATGTGATCACACACAATGATAAAACATTTTGCACACAACCTACATAGAGACAGTCACAAATCAAATAATAATCATTAAATTTATTTGTTGTTTGTTGTCCACAGTCACAACCAATTCATCACACAAACGAAAGACAGGGAGTAAACGTATTTACCATTTAAAAAGGTATTTGTACTGTATATTAAAAAGGCACAGCATGTTCAGAGAAGACCTACTTTGATAATGGACAAAAGAAAGGCGCAAATACTTGGTAGACTCATGGGTAAATTCATAACTCTAAGCAAACATATTTCCTCTTAAAAATAACAAAATGATGTCCTATGTGCGCTACTTATTAAAAAGATAACCCTTACAAAACAAAAATAGGACATCACCCCCAGCCACATATGCAATACACATCGTAAACAACATAAAAGGACACCCACTAATTCAGCAAACCTTACAGAAATCTGTGGAAAACATAATTCAAAATTAGCATGCACAGAAAAACAGCATTCAAAAATAAGAACTACAGATGAATGAACGGTGTGGTGAAATCCCCAGTATTGTTCATGAGATTGGGATTGTTTCATACAGTAGAATCTCCCCGAAAATTGAACAAAACATAGAAAAAGTGACTTCACATTCAGTGGAATACCACAGAAGAGAGACAGATCTGATGCGCTATAAAATATAGGGACGGGACGATATATCGATAATCAATATATCGCGATACAAAAATGTGACGATACGTATCGCGGGGCAGAAAAATGAATCGTGATATTAGCTCCATTTTATTCTGCTGTAGTAATCACAAATGAGACGCTTGACCATCACAGTTTCACAAGCTCTCCATCCAGATTATATTATTGTCACTTTGTAATGACATTTTTAAATTGTTGTTTACACTCTAGCGAGCCAATGACATCGCTAGAAAGATTTGTGGCTCAGAAATAAACATAATTCTGCACAGTTAGACTTTATTACAATTGAACTTTTATTTATTACATTGTATCTTGAACCCCATATCGCCTATCGCTAGGGCTGAACAATTAATAGAAATTTTATCGAAATCGCAATATGGCCTAATGCAATTTTCAAATCGCAATATTTATTAAAGGTGAAATGTGTCAAAATACCATTTTAAATGAAATATTGTGGTGCTGCAGAGATGTCCTGGCCTACACATCATATTCTACAGACTTAAGAAAACATCTTTGTTTGGTACAGATCCCCGCAAATATCACACCATAATCATTTTAATACGTTTTTCAATGAAAATGAGAATAATGATGTAAAAAATTATCATTCCCTCTAATATCGCAAATCATATCGCAATTGCAATATCAGTCAAAATAATCGCAATTAGATATTTTTTTCAAAATCGTTCAGCCCTACTTATCGCATCGAATCGTATCAGTAAGCATATCATCCCATCCCTAACAAAATGTATACTGAGCAAATTCATGACTAATGCTAATGCAGAATAAATAAAGTAAACTGATGCTGATAGAAAACTCTGGTCATGCTGGATCAAAAAGTAAGGCCACATTCAGGGGGGTAAAATTCAAACATGACAATCGTGGGTAGGGAAATATACAGTACTATGTTTCAAAACGGTTTGTTGTAAGAAGTGCTTCTGCTACACGTAATAATGTTAGAAATGTATCAGTCGTATCAAATCAAAGTAGACCAGCAAATTGTAAAAATAGTCATACAAACCTTCATGTGTTACAGTTCCTACTTAAGCAAATGAGTCGAGAGACTTGACATGAATTCGTACTTTTCATGCGATGGCTCTGGTGAAGACTTGATTTTAACTGGTTGGGAGGTAGGCATTTCTTCTGCATAATTCCTCGTCTAAGCACTTAATATGTCAATTAATATGCTCGTCAATATATCGATAGGCAGATATTGCGTTTTCATGTTGGTGCCACGTCCTCAAACTTCCCGAAGAAAGCCGCAACTACCCTTTAAAATGACACCCTGTACCGGACAACAGCCAGCTGACTGCACCGGGTCGACTTCAGCATATGAAATAAAATGTCAATATTCCCTTAACCTTTCATATTTTGGCGTCCTAATCACGGCATGCTGTACCTACAGTGTGCCATAAACACCTGGCAGCCGCGTTGTCCTGGCTGATCGTAACCAGGCGCATGTTTAACTACAGTCTACGATGAAAGTGAAGAGCAACAATTGCCCAAACTGTGCGTTCACACTGCGAGCAACATGATCAACAAGTCATTCATTTCCTATAGAGCTGAGCAACCAGGGAATCTCGGCTGATATGTGGAATTTTCACTTTTCATCAGCTGTCAACGGATTCCTCAGCAGATTTCCACGCTTCCTTGTTTCCCTACCGATGTGATTTCATTTCGCGAAGAATAGTTTTGCCTGGTTAAGTGCAAAATAGACGAGAAG
The DNA here is from genome assembly GCF_046629955.1 of Centroberyx affinis. NCBI lineage: Eukaryota > Metazoa > Chordata > Actinopteri > Beryciformes > Berycidae > Centroberyx > Centroberyx affinis. Next base: position 166,148 of record NW_027278926.1, read on the forward strand.
TTGATTCCAGCCATTCGAAGCTTCCCAACTTTTACTTGAAAGACTACAGGCATAAACATCTAAGAAACTTTTTATGAAATGTTTATTTCAAATTAACGCTACCTAATTACTGCTTGCTTGCTAACTATGTTAGCTCATCAAAACGATGTAACGTTATGAAAGGCAATACCAAAGCAGAAAAAACTACAAGATTTGCCTGTTCAAAACGTAGCTACAGACCATCACACAGATTGGATCAGAGCCTTTGGCCCCGCCCACAATCGGTCAGAGAAGAGCGACCCATCAACCAAGCTGCTCACAGTGTGAACGTACGGTGACAGTCCCGATGCTGAAACTCAGGGGGGCCTACAGGTCACAGAGCACAGAGTTCTCCAGGGTGAAGTCATACTGGAAACTGGCCAGATTATAGTTAATGTCCCGGGACAGCAGCACATCGGGGATCAGGGGGAACCCCGTCTGCGTGGCCAGGACGTGCGGCGCCAGGGTGAAGGGGACGTCCCCGAGGAGATCCGGGAGGGACGGGGCAGCGTCCGCCGCCGCCGCCGGGGGCCCCGCCACCGGCGCCATGGCAGGGTAACCCGCAGGGAGCGGAGCCGCAGTGGGTTGAGCTGGGATCGTATAGGATGGCTGTGAAGAAGAGGAGACAGTATACAGGGCTGAAATGGACTCTTTTCACATACGACATTCACACCCACATTCAGTTATTTAGTCACAGTGGTTATGGTTAATGTTTGATTCAGATATGACTATACAGGGTTTCCCATATATTGATTATATCTGGGGTGTACTGCGATGCACTATGATGGCATTCAAACTTGATGTTGCTTGTCGGTGTGGTTGAGACGTGGGAGTGGTTGCCCATGGTTGTAGCCTGTGTGTGAAAACTTCTCTATTCCACTATTCACGCTGTCGGAAATCACCAATTTGTAATTAGCTGTGGGGAAAGCAACACAGTAGCATTGGTAACACTTGGTAACACTTGGTTGGTAACACTTTACAATAAGGGTCACTAACTAATTAACAGTTAACTAATGTGTCTGGTAATCATTTACTAATGGTGTTCATGTTAACTAAGGTATTAATTTATACATTTAATAGTTTATAAACATGACTATTAAATAATGTATAAATTAATACCTTAGTTAACATGAACACCATTAGTAAATTACACATTAGTTAACTGTTAATTAAGGGTTAGTTAATGCTTATTAAGCATTAACTAACCCTTATTAAGCATCAAATAACCCTTATTCCCTTATTAAGCATCAACTAACCCTTATTCCCTTAAGCATCAACTAACCCTTATTAAGCATTAACTAACCCTTATTAAGCATCAACTAACCCTTATTAAGCATTAACTAACCCTTATTAAGCATTAACTAACCCTTATTAAGCATCAACTAACCCTTATTAAGCATTAACTAACCCTTATTAAGCATCAACAAACCCTTATTAAGCATTAACTAACCCTTATTCCCTTATTAAGCATCAACTAACCCTTATTCCCTTATTAAGCATCAACTAACCCTTATTAAGCATCAACTAACCCTTATTAAGCATCAACTAACCCTTATTAAGCATTAACTAACCCTTATTCCCTTATTAAGCATCAACTAACCCTTATTCCCTTATTAAGCATCAACTAACCCTTATTAAGCATTAACTAACCCTTATTAAGCATTAACTAACCCTTATTAAGCATCAACTAACCCTTATTAAGCATCAACTAACCCTTATTAAGCCTTAACTAACCCTTATTAAGCATCAACTAACCCTTATTAAGCATCAACTAACCCTTATTAAGCATCAACTAACCCTTATTAAGCATTAACTAACCCTTATTAAGCATTAACTAACCCTTATTAAACATCAACTAACCCTTATTAAGCATCAACTAACCCGTATTAAGCATCAACTAACCCTTATTAAGCATTAACTAACCCTTATTCCCTTATTAAGCATCAACTAACCCTTATTAAGCATTAACTAACCCTTATTAAGCATTAACTAACCCTTATTAAACATCAACTAACCCTTATTAAGCATCAACTAACCCTTATTAAGCATCAACTAACCCTTATTAAGCATCAACTAACCCTTATTAAGCATTAACTAACCCTTATTCCCTTATTAAGCATCAACTAACCCTTATTAAGCATTAACTAACCCTTATTAAACATCAACTAACCCTTATTAAGCATCAACTAACCCTTATTAAGCATCAACTAACCCTTATTAAGCATTAACTAACCCTTAACTTAGTGTACCCTAATTGTAAAGTGTAGCGTTTTCATAATAACTGAAATTTTGATATTACTTCGATACCGTTGTAAAGGATTGAATTCAATATTGAATTTTACAAACACTCGATACTGTAATTCTGTTTCATCTTCATCTCTGGAGGGTGTATGCATGTGGATTAGAACAGTAAAAAAGAAGAAGTAGGATTGTAATAGACAGAGTGTCAGCCTGGCTCTTGACTGTACTTGGACTGCAGCGGTCAGAGTCAGAAGAGCTGAAACCATGACGACAGCATCCAACAGTCCACCACGTCTCGAACTGGATCCCAGTTCACCTAAACTGGTTGACAAACTGGTGCCAGGAGCCAAATATGGAACTATTTCACCTCCAGAGCTGACAAAGACAAACATCTAACAAACATCAAAACAAGTTGCTGCAAAGCTGTCAAGTATCTTTTGACTTTTGTTCTGCGGCAGTGCTTGATGGTTCTTCTTGTTTGCCATGGTATCATAGTAACATTGAATTTGTAGATATTTAACTTAGTACTGATATCAAAGTCAAAAAACAACAGTGACACTGTGCAGCAATACAGATGAGAACAGGTTTGAGTGCGTAAACACTCGCCCTGCACTTCTGTAACATCCTAAGGAAGGAAGTTGCATGGGTGCAGTCCCCACCATTACCATTGACAGCTGCACCGTGTACAACTGTTAACTGTGTACTGTAACGCAGACGCACAACACGCCTTCACACACACTACAGCAGTGACTGTACAGTGATACTACGCTTGCATAGCTGGGGCGTATGGGGGGGAAAAAAAAAAAAGACACTGAAAGACATTGAACTTAATCAGAACAATCTTGGCAGAGCGGTTGGTGGGGGAAAGACAGCTGTGTGTTTTCCCTCACTCTTCAGCTCCATAGAGAAAAGCAAAGTCTCTTCTCCGTGGATATGAGGTTGAGGTTGTTTCATATGTTGATGTGATGTGCTTCAGGTTTACACACAAAAAAAAGCAATGCTCTCGCCTTTACCAATTTTAGAAATAAAGAATCTTTTCTTATAGCCTGTACTTGTCATAGAGCAGTGCAGGCCTAGTTGTTAGCTTTATCCAGAGTGGCAAATTTGAGACTTTGTTGTGCTTTAACGTGTAATTAAAGGCAAATGTGAGACTAAATGCAGAGGCGATGTTGTTGCGGGAAACGCTCATTCCTCTGCAATTAAGAGGCAGAGGTTTCCTTTGGGACTGGACCACAGGGAGATTGTACCAGCTATCTTGTTTTGTGTTATGCTCTCCAACACATAGTTACCGTCTCTAAGAACCAAAGCCGCTACACCTATCTTAACTACCACTGTGATGGTGGTAGTTAGGGTACAACACTTCTGTCAACAGCACGTGATTTTCCCACAAACGTTTATCAGAACGAGTAAAACACTAGGCTAAATTATGAAGATAAGCAGAAAATCTTTCCATTTGGCTGCATTGTGGCCCCAAACTCTATTATGCTCATGATGCTGTGTGTGTGTGTGTGTGTGTGTGTGTGTGTGTGTGTGTGTGTGGCAGCTGGTGTATGATCTACATGTCAGTTTTGGCTCGAGATTTCCATGTTGCTGCGTCTCAGTGTTTCCTGTTGCACCATATGAACAAAATGAGAGGGATGGGCACACTCTACGTTTTACTAACTGTGTGACATGCGGTAGCTCCATGATGCCGTATGGACCGAACACACACACACACACACACACACAGCTGCCATTTTCCAACAATGCCCTTAATTAGAATGCAAACAGTTAACACAGGAGACATCAAGGCTTATAAAGCAACAACAATAATCAGAAGCCCAGTAGTGCTCTTTTGAGGCTCCATATGCCCCCGGCCCCCGGGGTTTTGAAGCCAGCATGGGTGAATGGCACTGGCACATTTTGGCCCGCTGGCTCGGCCCCTGGCCACCCAGCACCTGTCAGCATCACAGCGGTGCAGCCTGTACTGTATGAACCATGCAGGACAAGGCCAGCTGGGACGCACGCAGCCACTAGTGTCGAAGCAGTTGTGCTCGCTTGTGTACAATATGTTCTCTGTTCCTTCTCGCTTTGAGGTCGAGTTCCGCACCGCTCACTGCAATGTCGTGGGCTAAAATGTATATGATGAACTGAGAACCTAAAGGAAATCACCTTCGACGGCTGCACGACGACGTTGGTCGACGGCTGCACGATGTTCATGGCCTGGATCTTCCGCCTCTGCTCCTCGAGAGTCTCTCCTAAAAAAACAACAAAAAAAAAAAGGCATCGTTACAGACAGGGGCAAAATGGGTATATAGTTTGCTGAAATTTCACGAAAGCAACGCGCACAACAGAGGAGTAATCAAAGTGCATTCTCCCTCTCTTCCCACTATTGGATCCCAGTGGGAAGATGATTTGGCGTCTGGAATAACAGATTACAATTGGCAGTCCATTCTTCAAAGAGTGCATTCTTCCTCAATTTGTGCTAGACATGGCCTCCTAAAATTCGAGGCCTTACATCTCCTTTATCTATCCAAAGAAAAGTTGGCTAAGATTTGTCCAGGGGCCAGATCCCTTATGCAACAGATGTAAGACAGTAACAAGGTCCCTCATTCATACTTTTTTGTCCTTGTCCAAATCTTTAATAATTATTGGACATCTATATTTGATACATTTTCTGAGGTTTTTGGAGTCAAATTTACCCCTTCCCCTTTGATTGCAATTTTCGGAGTAGTACCAGAGGACATGCTCCTTCCCAGTCATTACTCGAATGCTATTGCTTTTGCTTCCTTAATTGCTAGACGCCTTATACTTATGAAGTATACTTATGAATCAAGTGTAAAGTGGCTCTACAGGTACATTTTATAAGACATGGCAACCGTTTCTGACATATATGAAAACGCTTAAACTGTGTACTATTCCATAACTGATTCTTAGTCAAACCAAATTACAATGTAGATTGGCTATAGACAACCGTGACTAATATATACGTCTATTTGTTTGTATGAATGTATGTGTGTTTATGTTTACATCTTTGATCTATTTTGCCGTTTGTTTATGTACGTCGGGGAGGGTATAAAAATGGACGACATGCAAACTTTTGTATTTTGGTATTTCACACTGAATGTATTACAAAGTTATGTTGTTGAAAAAAATTAAATTGTAAAATTTACGAAAGCATCTCTACAGTTAAAGCTACACTATAGGCTAACCGATTGACAACTATTTGAACTTCAATACCCAGAAATCCTGTAAACTGCACACAGCGCGCTCATGTTTACCAACCCGGTCGCTCTGTGATGCTTTATACCAAAAGAGAAGAGAGAGAAAAAAGATCTGATGTTGGTGAGTTCCAGCTTTCTCTGCTGCTCACTGCTGTTTAGGAGACAGATTGGATTTCACTCTTAAGTTCCAATTTGTCACATCCTGTGGGGAGAAGTGTCCATACCCAGAATTTAATTTGGGCAAACAGGGTGGATCTACGGCGTCTCAATTAGTAAGGATGGGACACTGTTCTCTACTGCGGCCCCACTTTGTGATTTAGGCAGCTGGATCCTAACATAAAAATCTTGCCTAGTGCAGCTTTAACTTCTAAAACATGCTTATTCCAGCAAACCCAGTGCTCTGACACTGATAATTGATTCACAGTATTTTTTTTTTTCCCCTCAGCACAAACCAGGTCAATGGGGGAGGATTATCTGTGCTTAACAAGTGGTTTTCTGATCACATTAATGGATTAGAAAGCATTAGGGCTCCTGGGAATTAGCAACACAATTTCACCGTAATGAGTGTTTTGCTCCGGAGAGAGCGTGCCTCCAAATCAGTCTGAGCTGGTTGTATGTTGTCCCCGTTTCACTTGCATCCTGTTACTGGAAGGACAACTGGGGTGAACCGCACATTGTTCAAATTAATACGACACTTCCACCACATTCACCACATTTTAACAGCAGTTAAAGCAGCGGCTACTGATGGCAAATAAGAAAATCGTCTCGCTTGACGTTTACTCTTAGTCAAGGTCCTGCCCTACCTATTTTAAGGCTTTGTTTGGGGCTTGGCGGCAGGTTGCTTTCGCTGAGCCAATTAATTAGATCCCTCTTGTCAAGTGGCTGAAATAGTGAGTTAGTAGAGGCGGTGATGGGAGGGGAAAGTGACAAGGTAATGCTGTTATCTAGGCTTAGTGAGCAGCTCTTCTCCCCCTTATTTTTTGGCATCCATAATGTAAATGCAACTCGCCAAGTGTCTGTCGTGTTTATTCTGTTATTACTGCCTATATATATATGATTTTATTTGAGAAATAGAAAAATACATGATAAAAACGTATATTTGACCCTAGAGGATAAAACAAGAAAGTCCTACTTAAAACAATTATGTCTGTTGTGGTCCTTCCTGGAAGACAAAATAACAATAACTTGGCATGGAACACAAAACACAATAAAAGCATATAGGCTACATGGCAGATGGCCATGGCCCTCGGTTCTCTAAACAGATCCAAAATAGAGCCTCAAACATTTCCTGACAGTTTATAACTACATCTCCACCCACAGCTGTGACGCAATTCTTGGCAAGGCCGCAGTACAGCAGAAAACATACTCAAGAGCAAGTAGTAGCCTTCATATTTCCCCAGGACAAGGCCATCTGCAGCGCAAATAAATCATGCAATGTAAACTAAGCTTATACTTTCTGTCAGCATGTTCTGTATAGCCTTGTCTTTGAGCTCAGAGACACAGGACAGCCACTCAATAGGCCTTAAAGCGTGTAGGAGTCTACCTTCTCATTCAGTAAACCCTTTAGCAGAGCGAGGGATAACCCCTGTAAACCATGAATACATAAGCACAATCCTCTGCTTTATTATGATATGCATTTCAGGTCAACAGTAAGCCTACTTCTTCATAAGTGATTTTGTTGATATACACTTCCTCTATTGTGCACTAGGTAAAGAACATTGAAAAGTAGCTAACTATCTTTATTAGGAACTTGTTGAACTGCCGTGTCTGAAATGCCTGTGGTAGCAACCTTTATAGGCCAGCTAATGCTCCTGCTGATGCTAGTTTTCACTGCAGCTGTATTAAAAGATTGTTTTTTCTATTTCACATTTCTCTACAATGCAAATTGCTTGTGGAAGTGTTTGGTTAGCTACTAGAAGATTCACATTTGTATAGCTAGTAGAGGATTCACGTTTTTTCACATTTGGTTAGCTAGTAGAGGATTCGCATTTGGCTAGCTAGTAGAGGATTTGCATTTGCTAGCTAGAAGAAGATTCAGATTTGGTTAGCTAGAAGATTTATTTTAAGTTCCCTGATTTCCTGATAAGGTAAGTCACGTCATTTTATTGTCTGATTTAGGTTTGCATGTAGATTGTTGGTCGTTAGTGGCCTTTGCTGAGGATGTAATGTGAGTGTAGTAGGCCTTGCTAACTGTATGTTAGCAGTAAGTTTAGTTGTCACACTGTACTGTAGTAGTGAGCTATTAGTGGCTTTTTATTTTATTTTATATATTTACTAGGATGCTCATAACTGGCCAGCATGTAACATACGTTGCTTTACTTAAGATTTTTGTTTGATTTTGTCTTGTCAGGAAAGGGGGGGGACACTTTATACTTATAATTTTGGGGAATTTTGACAATTTACAGATATTAAATACCATAAAATAACGGCAATCAGCAAATTCAATACAAAAAATATCGGTACTACCAGCTAAGGTCGGACTGGTGTAAAAAATTTACAACCGGTTTGATATATGGCTGAATAGTGGTTTAGGCCTACACCAGTAATACCGACTTTGACCACCGAGTGGTGAACACAAGCTGCTCCTGAACAACAGCAGTCCGTTTTATATGAATAGAAGAACTCAGTAGCCATTATAGCCATGCAGTGCTCCGTTTATTAACATATATAAACATATTTATCACGTTTTCATGTTGCATATTACCAGTACAATACAACTTCATACATTTGGTGTCAGCACAGATAGCTGATGTTGGCATGGGCTACTTTTTAATTTGCCAGATCAACTGATAATGACAAATACCGGTGCAGTCGTCAAACCGGTGTAACCAGCCCAACCCTACTATCAGCCTTCTAAAATCAGTCAAACCTTAGTTTCTAACTGACATGCACTTTGCAAAGTACAAATAGAAGAAATTATGTGAATTAGCAGTGCTTATATGTGAAAGAGTAGGGCTGAGATTTAAAAAAGCAGTCGTACTCCACCAAGCACATGCGGGTCCATGGTCTGAGGAGAGTCCTGCACCCTGAAAGAGGAACAGCTGCTCATGACTTCAGCAAACCCACTGCTCCAGAGAGCAGCAGCTGCGGTCAGGCCTATTCCCCAATTCATGACCTCTGCTCTTGTATGGAGAGAACGTCGTGCCAAACTCCATCTAAACCGTTACCCTTGGCCAGTTTTTAAATCCGCAAACGTCTTGTGTAGAACATCTCACAAGATCTTTCTGAATCGTTAGGATCCACAGGTACGTTCAGTGTACAAGTGATCCACCAAGCAGCTCCAATTTCAACATAATCTTAACTTTTGCATTCGTTTTTGCATGTTAAAGGAAAAAGCGCTCAGTCCACCCCAGGAGTATGTCACTGGGGTTATCAAGTGGGTACCTATACCATCACAGATGTATTGTTGAATTAGGCCCATGACACCTCCAGAAGGCTCAACACTGATTTCTTTCAACACCAAATACAGCTAGAGTCACTTCCACTACCCTGTACCAACACTTAGGCTTATCCCTAGTTCCCAACATTACTTACACACAAACAGTAAGGCCAATATTAACACTAATCCCTTCTTAAAGTAATAATCCGCAACATTTTCATAGAAATTAATGTCCCTTTTGCTACTCTATCGCTGATGATCGCTTAAAAAAAACAGGATTACCTCTTTAATTGATTTCATTTGACAGAGGATGCATTTTTAAGTAGGGCTGAACGATTTTGAAAAAATATCTAATTGCGATTATTTTGACTAATATTGCAATTGCGATATGATTTGCGATATTAGAGGGAATGATCATTTTTACATCATTATTCTCATTTTCATTGAAAAACGTATTCAAATGATTGTGGTGTGATTTTTGCGGGGATCTGTACCAAACAAAGATGTTTTCTTAAGTCTGTAGAATATATTTTTAAGTAGTCACAAATGAGTAGTTCACCCAACAACAAAAAAAAGTAATTCATATGGTGTGCAAATAGTGTGAAGAGAGACACTTTTCATAGCTTAGAAAATCTTTGTCTACCATGAAGCATCTCAGAGCTCAAACGTGTCACAAACCTTCCAGCTCCACAACTCCTTACAAAAGGGACTCATTTCTCCACCTAGTGTCAAGAGCCGATGCCGCAGATTGTTTTTGTCAAAGCCTTCCTCCCCAGGAGTATTTTCTTTCTGCCTGGATTACCAAATGGAGATGGAGGAGAGGGGGCATTGCCACGGAGGAGCTGCCTGCCAGCCTCCCCACCCTGCTGGGATTTTCCACAGCCCCGGCTCGGTCTATGCCAGCTCGACGCCGCGAAGAGCCATCCACCTGTTATTTAGTCCTGCATGGGACCATCGGCTCGGCTTTGCACGTGCATCTGCTCTGTTCAGTTGTTGCCAGTGGCAACGTGAGTGAAAAAGAAAACCTACAATATGATTAGCCTTGCATTAAAGGACAAATCCAGCCTAAAACACATTAACACAAAAACAGCTATTTGTGATGTACCTTGCATTCTGGGTCCCTTTTGTTGTTTGGGGGTGTATTTTTCTTATTCCTGTGGATAACTGGACAAATGAAGATGATGTGATGTCATGATGACACGAGATTCACATGTGATACTAATTTCTCCACTGACAGTAGCCTCAATAAACCAGAATGCAATGCAGTAGGGCTGAACAATTAATCAAAATTGTATCGAAATCGCAGTATGGCCTACGGCAATTTTCAAATCGCAGGAGGCGCAATATTTGTTAAAGGTGAAATGTGTCAAAATACCATTTTAAATGAAATATTGTGGTGCTGCAGAGATGTCCTGGCCTACACATCATATTCTACAGACTTAAGAAAACATCTTTGTTTGGTAAAGATCCCCGCAAAAATCACACCATAATCATTTGAATACGTTTTTCAATGACAATGAGAATAATGATGTAAAAATGATCACTCCCTCTAATATCGCAAATCATATCGCAATTGCAATATCAGTCAAAATAATCGCAATTAGATATTTTTTCAAAATCGTTCAGCCCTATAACTAACAGTGTGGAATTTTCCTTTCATTTCCAAACCACTGTGACAAACAATAGTGCTTCCTAATTGTTCCTTGTGGAGAGCTTGGCTCCAGTCGCGGTTGCATTTGCAGTCAGGATCTACTCCAGTGAATCCTGATTTCAGGCGAGCGCAATTGATCATACTACATTTCGGATGGCTAGTCAGTGACGTGTTTGGGTTTGCGTGAACCATCGGCTCCTCCGCCAGCGTGCTGCTGAGCGCGAGGCCGTCTTTGATCAGAGAACACGATTAAATAGAGAGCAGGGTGTTTACGCCGAGCGTCTGTGAGCTCAGTTGGTCGCCTTGATCTGGAAGAGAAAGCCTGGCTCTGACACTTGGCCTCCTCTGCCAACAATAACATGCAGCTCCTGACCATCTGTGTCAGCTCCACCGGCTCTCCCAATTAAAGCCACAGGATAAAGAGGACATTATACTGCACTTTACTGGGAGAAGGAAGAGGGGGATTCCCAAACTAAAATAACATTTTCCTTATTGTGAACCTTGACCCGCAGGGAATTTTTGGATTTTAGCTCAACTCTGATCCCTTGGACATACAAACGTGGGAGGATATATTTCTCCAAAGCTGTGTATACCTTGCAAATATTGTGCAAACGCTGGAATAAAAGCCATATTACATACGCATTCCTTTTCACTGTTATGCAATGGGGAAGCTAGTTATGCCCAACTGCCATCAAGAATGATTGATGTCATTCTTTGAATTTTGCCACCATTACACTTGTGTTACTAGGCAGGCAACATCATATAAAACAGGGGTTCTCAACGTGGGGTCCGGGGACCACCGGGGGTCCTTGAGGGGGTTCCAGGGGGTCCCCAGCAAATTGATGAATTGTTAAACTTCAGCATTATTTCATGTACAAGAAGTGAACACAATTAGAGAATGTAGAAGAATGACTGTTCTGATCATAGTTTCTCTGTTATCTCTCTACCTACAATACAGACAGTCATGGAATTCTGGACAAAATCATATCTAACAATACAAATATTCTTAGATTCGGGTCTGAGAAACAAAATCTCATCAAATGGGGGTCCGTGGTTCTAATGTGGACTAAATTAGGGGTCCTTGATATGAAAAAGGTTGAGAATCACTGATATAAAACATAGTGATAATTAGAGAAACTCAAAGATATGAACTTGAAACATCAATTAGCCGATTTACGCGTAACATCAATATGGAAAACCAGAAAAAACGAGATCCACTGCGTTATGAAACAAAGTCACACTGTCCGAGGAAATTGTGAAAGCCATGACATTCAGATTCTATCACAAAAAAGTGAACCGCTTTACACAGTGAAGGACAATCATGTGACAAGGAGCACAACAGTTAGTCAACCTAATCTTACTGTATTAATACTTTGGGTTTGACTTATTCCCCCTGCAGCCAAAACATGTCTGTAAAGCCCTCAACAATGCCCTCTGAACCCTGTTTATAATACAATATAACAATTATACATTTTCATGAAATATTTCACCTGTGTTATTCCGGATCTCATGTCTCTGAATGCCAGTAGGTGTCCAGTTTCACAACATGAAAAGTCTCACAAAGACTCATTCATTCCACAAGTCATTGGGTCAGTAATTAATCAAAGTTCAATGAAAAGATTAGCTTGAAATAACCAAATTGTTCAATAGCATCACTAATGATCACTTAAGTAGATTTGGCATGTGGTTGGTCAGTCCCCATATGTGTCTTATATAGAGTGAACATTACACCAAACTCCATTCAAGAATCTGGCGGTATAATGTGGCCTTGCTTACTGACACAGTCACATATGTCATAAACTATATCTCAAGACCTTTTTTGAATTATTATGAACCGCTCCTTAATTCACCATGCAACCAATACACAAAGCAGCACGTTATTTCAAGAGATCTTAACTTTCACTATTGGTTCACACTGCTCCCTGAGGTCCCCCGCAGTGTGTTTTGGTGGAAGAAGACTGTGGGAATAACAGGTAAAGAGATTCTAAAACTTGACATTTTATTGAAACGAGGGCTGCTGAGTGGATTATATGTATGCTAAACTGAAGAGTGGATCCTTATGATTCAGAAAAGGTGCCATGTAAAACGATGGTTCTTCAGTTGGATGACTCTACCGGCCAAATACAGAAATTAACAGGATCTCTACTCCATAGGCCAAAAGTGACAACTCTCACCAATGATAACGAAGCCTCCATCTGTTTCCCTCTCGGATGTCGACTTCTTCGAGTCTTTACGGAGTCCAAGGAAACTGAACATGATTCTGGTCTGTCAGCAGGGGAAAAAAAGTACATGTTAGACTGACAGTCATTACACAGCAAATAACTGTCAGCTGACAAGTCTCCAACTCTTCAGGCTAAAATGTGGAACAGATGCAATTACCCCTCAATGACAGTGTTAGAAGAGCTCAATGGCAGATGAAGATAGAACTGCCTTGTTTAATTGTAGTAGTTTTGCTCTCAGATGCCACAGATGCAAACCAAGGAGGTTCTATATTAACATGCAAACTAGTAGTAGGTAGCTACAGTAGCTTAACGTTAATGCTACATTCATGTCACATGGGAAAACCGTGCATTCTAACGTTCTTCTTGAAATACCATTCACCCGAGCTTTCAGCTGATAAGTACTATCGTTACTAGAAAATACTGTACACTTCAGCTCGGTGGACCCAGGTTTCTCTGAATGACACCAATAAGGACATACCTGTAGTCAAGAGTACGTATTCATTTCGAATAAAACCAACAAAATTAACGTTTTTAATCACATAATTCATTTTGTGACTACAACTCTTAAAAGGCCATGGCAGGAGCACATTACTGGATTTTTGGTTTGTGGTTGACATTGCGAAGCTTGGTTTCCTGACTTGAATTTATGTATCCGGACCTAGGTGTTAAGTGTTTAGAAGCTGGTCAGGAGAACCCAAAAAAACCTCCAGAAAACCTCTTTTTGTGCGTCTTGACGGCTTCTAACGTGAACCCTGGTTAACCTCAACCCTTTTAACCACAAGACATTCCAACAGTTATTCCCAAAAGACATGAATGCAGCATAACGTCCGCTAACGTGGGTAAAATGACACGGACTTACTGTCGTTATGCCTTGTCATGAAGTTCAGCACGGTTTCATAGAGTCTTACTTTCAGTTCAGTATGGTTCTATTAGGATTTACTTTCGCTCAGCTATTACATAACTTGGTATAATTAATCTTTGGCTAGCGCGAATTCCGTGTATTGTTATGGTTGTGATATCTGACGTCACTGATCCTCGTATCGCCCGTGTCCGTGTAGAAACGTAAAAGTACCGCCTACAGTTCCGTTGTGAGTTACGTCGATCTGGAACGAGTCGAGGAACTAATCGCCGTCGTTATGTTCCCCGTCGAACAGGATGTTGTTGGAGCACGACGGATATGTCGTAGACACTGTTGGAGGTGTTCGATTTGTGTCACTAGATTTGCCGGAAAGACAACCCTTGGTTTTCCATGCCCAAATTTGAATACTCCGCCCATTTGGTCTACCCCGTGGTACAAACTCAAAACAACCACACATTTCCCGCGCGATATTGCATTGTTCCCATTTTATCAGCGCCACAACAGCAAACCTTCAAGATGTCAGGCGTCATGGATGTTCCGAGAGCGAGGATAAACACTTCTATGCTGTCGCAGTACATAAGCCGACCGGTGTGCTTTGTTGGACGGGTTGATAAGGTTGTTGTTTAAGTAGCTTGAATGGAAAAAGTCTGACGGAATTTTCATAGTAGCCCAGCTGTCACTAACAATGTTTCTTGTATGCTTTTGTCAGGTACACCCAACAGGGAAAACGTTCAAGCTCTTCGATGGAGAGGGGAAGGTTACATCAGTAGAACTCAACGAACCTGTGAGTAGTTGCATGTGATTTTCTGTTTGCTTATCGCCCAATGTAGCGTTACCTGGTAGAACATGACGACTAAGGACCTCGTTAGGAGCCCTTCTTCGGTTTGGCACATGGTATCCAATACACAAAAAGACAACTTTTTCAATAATTTCAACATTTAAAATTTGTTTCCTGATATTCCCAGTTCCCACAATAGGGTTGTCAATCAAAATACACCGTGGTGGGCGGTAGCACTAGCAAGCAGTGTAAACCAGTGGTTCTCAATGTGGGGTCTGGGGACCACCAGGGGTCCTTGAGAGGGTTCCAGGGGGTCCCCAGCAAATTGATTCAATTGTTAAACTTCAGCATTATTTCATTTACAAGAAGTTAACACAATTAGAGAATGTAGAAGAATGACTGTTTTGACCATAGCTTCACTCTTATCTCTCTACCTACAATACAGATAGTCATGGAATGCTGGACAAAATCATATCTAACAATAAAAATATTCTCATGTTTGGGTCCAAGAGACTCATCAAGTGGGTGCCCGTGGCTCTAATGTGGACTAACTTAGGGGTTCTTGATATGAAAAAGGTTGAGAATCACTGCTCTAGTAGGCTTAGCTAACAATTTAGGTGGCATCCATCTCACAAGCTCCTCAACCATATTTTATTTCTTCAGTGTTTTAAGTCCAAAAAGATCTCATTTGCCACTCTCGAATAAACAGTCAACCACCAAACTGAGCTGCTCCGGAGATTAATGGCTTCCATCATTGTTTAAGTTAATATTCTGGCTTTCTATTTATCTACTCAAGACTTGTCTAAACTTAAAATGTACACAAAGTATAGCAGCCACGAGCCAGATAATATTTTAGGCCAAAGGTCATAGTTCATAGAGAACTTGTTCTGTGCTATTTGTGTGCCGTGAACAAGCAATACAGTTAGCATGGGACTTAACACAACTGGAATGCGCTGCAGTAAATCCTTCGTTGTCAAGCTGAATCGCACCGCAAATCATCGGAGTCGCAAGGAAGGAAGGAGTGTTCAGTTTGCTCATGGCATGGTGTGTCATACTGTTCATACTTTGGTTAAGATCTTATTCAGGTTAAGCTGTTTACATGAACCTTTGATATCCTGTGATCCAGTTTCCCTGTTAGCAGAATATTCCTCCTACCTCCTTGACATCCATAGTAGTTCACTTCGAATAGGGGAAAGAAATGATGATCCCATTAGTAGTGGTGACATCAAAATGTACCCACAATGCTGAGTTTGAGTTTGCAAAATCTGAACTAGGGCTGCAACTAATGTTTATTTTCATTGTCGATTAATCTGTCGATTATTTTCTCGATTAATGGATTAGTTGTTGTTTGGTCTACAAAATGTCAGAAAAATGGTGAAAAATGTGGATCAGTGTTTCCCAAAGCCCAAGATGACGTCCTCAAATGTCTTGTTTTGGTCCACAACCCAAAGATATTCAGTTTACTGTCATAGAGGAGTAAAGAAACCAGAAAATATTCACATTTAAGAAGCTGGAATCAGAGAATTTTGACTTATTTTTCTTAAAAAATCACTCAAACCGATTAATCGATTTATCAAAATAGTTGGCGATTAATTTAATAGTTGACAACTAATCGATTAATCGTTGCAAACAGATCAGACCAGCAAAATAGTTGCATGAAAGTCCTATGTAACTTTCTCCACAGCTTGAGGAGGAGCTGTCCGGCATAGTGGAGGTCCTGGGTGTGGTGTCCAACAAAGGAGCGATAATGGCGTCTTCCTATAACATCCTACGAGACGACAAGGGCATCACGTTTGGTAGGTCTTCCTTTCCTCACAGGAACAGTGGCTGCCATACAGCAGCATTCAGCAAACTGTGACTTATTTTCTTTCCGTTTCAATCCGCAGATTTAGAGCTATACAACGAAGCCCTGAAAGTCATCCACGACTTCCCTCAGCATTACCCGTTTGAGGTGGCTACAAGTGGATGAGCGTTTTGTGTGGAGTTTTAATTCATTATGTACTTACTAAAGATCGTTATTGATTTCGCCCTTCATTCTGTTGTGTGCCCAGTTTTTGTTCATGAGTGTAAAAATAGATTTGTACAAAAAAATCTATGTTAAGTGAGTTTTGGTAATAAAAATATAACCCTTGAAGAAATGTGTGCGTTTCGTTGTTGTGAGGTGTTGGTTTTATTTTCTTAAGAAGAGAATTAATACAATATGACAAACACGTTTGGCTTCATGTCCCTAAAACATTTTATTTCCTTTTTCTTATAGCGCTCATTAAAATAGTTTCAGTTTTCTTTATTTTGGGTTGTCAAATTGCCCTAAAAGTCTTACATTTGGCTTTCTGAAACTTGTAAATGCTGTAACTGTGGATTATCTTTTGGATTATAGCGCTCTCTGCTGGTTCAAAATGGTTTACACAAGTTGGAGCTGCAACTTCCAAAGGTCTTATCTGTCTTATACCTCTGATATGATGCAGTTAGATTGATTACATATTTAAAGTAGAATTGATCACTACATTGGTACACACAAGTATGCTTAAAATGTCTTTATTATTATCATCCTGGGTTTCAGTGGGGGGTTTTAGTGTCCTATTGTGTTGCAGAGGCTTTTCCACACTGACAACAATACAGTTCTGGTGGAAACGGTGTATACCCTACAGAATTTTTGAGCGGTCTTTGGTATAAAAATGGTCAAATTTAGAATACATTTACTCAATTATACTGTCTCCTGGACTTTTATCTCATTACAGCAACTTGTGCGATCACTGTTTCTGTTGTATCTGAATCAGAGTCCTTTGCATTAACCTTTATTTCAAGACTATATGTGATTTGCATAGCTACTCTCGCCTTTCCAATGTAGGAAGAATTGAATGTTGAGTTTTGAAGGTTGTAAGACCAAGATTTCTCCTTACTTGCCTGCAACCCCCCTTATATAAAGAATATATCAGAAATCAGATAAATTTGCACCTTTGCTAGACTATTTGAATTAAAGCTTATTTACTTTTTTAGCTTTTTTAAGGGCAGTTCATAACACATTTCTTTCTCTTGGGTATTCTTTCATGATAGTCCACTAAACAACTTCATTTTTGTCAAGAAATCAGAGTGCCTTTTTGTGTTATTACTGCTGGCAGTGAGGAATCATTACTACATGTGATTATATTTTTATTAGATATTGTTGTAATGAATAAGTATGCAACATGATCACACCCTCAACACCCTATGGCAATATAGGCCTATGGTTGTAAGTTTCATCTCTCAAAGGAGTGATGAATACCAGTCACTGTAAAATGGAGGCATAAAACTGTGATCTGGGAGGAAATTATCACTGTCAAATATAGCAAATTGATCTATGGAGGTGTATATCATTACCACAGAGGAAGGGTAATAATTGCTGCTGGTGGAAATATAACTAACTGTATCCCTGCTATACTCCACCTCTTGATGGGTGGGAGAAGTAGCCTGGAGCAAGGCAGCTGCCATGTTACGGCAAGTCGAGACACCGCGGTGATTGTTGTTGCATCTGCTCTCCTCCGCCTCCACTCGCTGCCGCTATCAACTTCAATCTCACACACTTTGTCATCGAGACCTGTCTTCATTTTCTCAGATCATGAGAATCCGAAAGCTCCTGGTCCCGTACTGTGCTGCAAAGCCAAAAAGCAGTGAACTGCAAAATCAGTGAATCAACAAAAAAAAAAAAAAAAAATCTGACTTCAAAGGTTACCTAGCTCCTGTCACACGAAAATTTATTGCTGGTGCAGAAGTGGATAATACATCATTTTGGGAAATTTAAGGGTGTAATTTGTGTTGATATAAATTCAAAGCCCAAAGCTTTAACCTTTAAAACACATAAAAGTAGTTATTTCTGTTTTAGGGTTCCACCAATATAGATTTTTGAAGGCCAATGCTGATATTTTTGGATTAAAGCTGCGATCTGATATTTTATGCCGATATTCAATATCTTTAAATTTGACCATTTTAATGCCCAAAATGCCAAAATATTCAGCAGGGATTTTATTCTGAAGGTAGAAAAGCCTCTGAAGCAGCATTTAGACCATCATGGGACACTAAAACTCTCCATTGAAAGTCATGCTAGTGAAATTCCTTTAGGTGGGTTAGCAGTTCCTTGAGGCAGGTTTCACTGCAGGTTTTACAGACTGACGCTTATGAAGCTGTTGAGGAAAATCATGTCTTCGCCTCCATTATATCAGTGGGGAACAACATTGTCTGGCTGATATCCAGTATTTATTAAAAGGCCAATATCAGTGCGATATATTGGTCTAACCCTACTTCTCTTCTTCTTCTTCTTCTTTGTAGGGCAATGTAGCAGTTACAACCAGTCCTAAACATGCAATCTCACCTCCAAGCTTACTCCTTCAGAAGATGACTTCTCCTTTAACGATTTTTTTTTTCTCTTTCTTGGACTTTTTATGACGCCATTCTGTCCTGCTTGTTAACCCTGCAGTGACCACTATAACTGCCGGACCGAGCTGTGGCTCTTGTAAAGCTCACTGCCATTACCATACCTCCAGAGGAGAATCCTTCATATTCCGCATACCAAGGTGGACATAATGACTTTATAACATGGCCCTCGCCCGTGAAACGCGGCAGCCTCTTCGCGATACAATGTGAGCCAACATGTCTAAAACAACCTCCGCATATCTATCACATGCCTATCAGGGGCCCAGAGCCAAGCTTTGGACTCCGCCGTATGAAGAGGCCTGCCAGAGTTAGAAGTGCCACGGGGAGGTTTCTCTCCCTGTGTCCCACCTGTGACATGTCTAACAAATGATTCAAGCATGGCCAAGTTCAAGAAAACGTAATATACCTGCGAGCACCTCGTGTAAGCGTTCGAAGGCTCTAAAACTGTCTCTGCGGCTCGGTGCGGCAACAGATATATGTGGCACTTTGAAGTCCCGTTTTCGCCGAGCGTTTCGTTTTACTATGACGCTGAGCGCCCAGAGTTCAGCTCGGCCACGTTCAGTTTTATAGGTTTTGAGCTCACGCCTGGAGCGCTGTTGCTTGTACACATGGTTTGAGGTCAATAGTGGTTGAAGAGAGATAAAATGGCCACATCAAAGAGTTTTCAAAGGTCCAAAAATAGGTGCGTTGGTTGGACTTTCCTGGGATTTGCCGAATGCAATACCAGTTCTACATAGCATATCGCAGCAAAATGGAGAGTTGGTCATCCAATCATAGAGCTGATGTGGCTCTTATCTAAAGTGCTAAATGAACTCTGATGGTGTGGACTGATGGGAACACTGGCATAGTGTTGACTTTTACACTCATGATTTTGCTATGTTGTTTTCTAAGGATGGGAAACTCCAAATCTGGATGTTGCTGAGACGTTCAATGTCCAATCAAAACACAGGAGTCAATCAGACAAACTGTTTCCTAATGATATTGGATTCCCTCTCTCTCTGCCATCTACATATGATGATAGTGGAGTCTGCTTCCAGCTGGCTGTTCGTCTTTCTTGATCTCAGTCGCAGTCGCTACTGCTGCATCCAGATAGATAAGTTAAGATCAAAATTTAATGATCCCTGTGGAGAAATTGGGTCGTTGCAGCAAATTATAGCATACATCAAAGAAAGATAAAATGTAAATCAGAATAGAGAGAATGGGGGGTATCAAACATAACATGACATTCCCAAGGTGTCAAAGCCATATCGAGTAGAATGTCAAGTAGGTATGGATTAAAGTATGAAAAAGAAGATTAATTAAAACATTAAAAGGGTGTGCAACATAGCTGCAGTAGAACATACAGAGACAATGAAAAAAATGAATGTAAATTTATGAAAAATTTTGGAAAAAATAGCAGGTGTTAAGGTGTTGGTGTTGTGTAGGTGTTGTTTGATTGGGCCAATAATGGAGGGTCCGCTTCTTCTTCAGTCTGCTGATTGGCCACAAAGTTTGATAGTGTTACGTTATATGCCTTTTTGTGAGAAGCCACGCCCACTGCCACACCCCCTTTGGTCGATTGGTATGAGAAGTTAATCAGTTCTTCCTTGCCCCATGATCAACATTTCCACAAAGTTTTGTGCAAATCCATTCATAACTTTTTGAGACATCCTGCTAACAGACAAACAGATGGAATGGGGCCGTTGGCGGAGGTAAGAAATATCAAAAGGGCACTCGGAGAGCGCAGACCTCCGCCAAGGCCAATTGCTTGTTCGTGAGTCGGATCCAGATCCGCTCCAAAATTGAATGGGTTCTTCCTTGGTCCATGCTACACCCTTCCACGAAGTTCTATGAAAATTGGGCCAGTAGTTTTTCCATAATCCTGCTAACAGACAAACAAACAGACAAACAGACAAACAAACAAACGGCACCGAAAACATAACCTCCTTGGCGGAGGTAATAAATATGTACAAATGACAAACAATATGGTAATATGAAAATAAATGTGGGTTTACAGCTTGTATACAGGATAGGCAACATTATCAGGTCAAAATGGCCTCCCCGGGGCCCATAGACCAATTAGACGGCAGTATTTTAAAAACAGTAGCTATCAGTATTTTAAAATATTGGCATTTGATTGGTCTATGGGCCCTGAGGTGGCCATGTTAGATGTCATTGAATACATTCATTTCCAACAATACATGCAGTCCTGTAACCCTGACGAAGGCTATAGTAGCCGAAACGTGTTGGTTTTTAATATTAAAGCTTTGTCAGTCATTCCCCAAGCTGAAGTCTCTTCATTCCTTTGGTTCTTTTGGATTCTGTCTGCAAGGTTGCGACTACAGAACTCAAATGGATAGAACTGTCATTCCCATTCGAATCAACCATAGACTGTAAAAACAGACATAGTGAGTGTAACGTCACCCATAGGTTTCTGAAGGGTCATTTTGAAGCCAAAAGATCGGGTTTACGATCACCGCCATGTTGACATTGCCGAATTATTTTGACAATCACCATAAGGACACACACTAGAATTAGTGAAATTAGCTACTGAGACCATAACTTCTTGCCAGCTTGGAATGAACGTTCCAGGATGGTCGGAGCAGCAGCCATTTTTATGTGTACCATTGGCTAGCTTCCATGTAAACCGATTTACTGCAAGTCGCTGAGGTACAGAAGGGGATTAGGGCCACATCTCAGAATTCTGACTTTATTCTAAGAATTCTGACTTTAATCTCGGAATTCTGACTTTATCCTCGGAATTCTGACTTTAATCTCGGAATTCTGACTTTATTCTCGGAATTCTGACTTAAATCTCAGAACTCAAATACATTTTTCACATGTTGCCCTAATCCTCTCGGTACTGAGGCGAGAGGTTTTGCAGCAAAGACCAAAGCGGCTTCTCTGTCTCCTTGCTGCCATGGATTGCTAACATGGATTGCTAACATGCTAATGTTGACTAGAAGAGCTAGCGAGAGAAGTAATCTTTGATAATGCTACGTTAGCCTTGTCGCTAACATTAGCTTTCAGTTGAGTTTTGACAGTTTGCTTACAAACTCATCTGCATAGGTCTCAAGCGAGTGAGACAGACTTTAAGTCCTTAATGCCCTAACATATCAGCTAACCTTCAAAATTCCATAATCGGCATTTTATGCTGCACTAGCCAAATTACCAAGACAAACAGTGGAAGGACCGTTCTATCCGTTCAAGTTCTGAGGTTGCGACAGATTTTTTTCCCTCCCAACTATAGCAGCGCTAACAGACAGCCACGCATTTGTCCAGAAAGTGTCTGTGTGCGTGCAGACGTGCGCTGTAAGAAAACTATTCACCTTATCAAAATAGCTTCAACTGCAGCAGGAAGCGCCCTCGAAACTCCCAGTCTAAGCTGGTGTTGGTGCCGGTGCCGCCTGGCTGTGTTGTCTTAGCGCTAGAGCCGTCTGCCAGCCGGCATTACCACCCGTCTCTTCCCATACACCCAGCAGCAACAGGCATCCAGTTGAGATTCCTCCAGCTTCACACACTTTTTTTTAGCACGCACATCGTCTACCGCCACCTCCATACTGAAGCGTGACACGGGCCTTTACCAACTTGATTGCTGAGGTTGACGTACATTTCGGTTAAATACAACAGTAAGCGTAACAGCAGTGTCTCCCAGTGCCCAAACATTGCTGCTAAAATGAGGATATTTCTTTTTACAATTCCTGATATGTGTGTTCCATAACATTTAACAAGCTCTATGTACTTAGATAAACTTAGAAGAATGTATAAAAGAAGTTTAAACATTTCAACTTATAGCAGTGGGAAAAAAAAGAACCATAAAGTTTGTTTTGTCACAGCCTTTAGGGACATTTGTGCCACTGAAATGGGTTAAAATAGACTTTCATATGATAGTACAGTGGTTCTCAACGTGTGGTCCGGGGACCACCAGGGGTCCTTGAGGGGGTTCCAGGGGGTCCCCAGCAAACCGATGAATTGTTAAACTTCAGCATTATTTCATTTACAAGAAGTGAACTCAATTAGAGAATGTAGAAGAATGACTGTTTTGATCATAGTTTCGCTGTCATCTCCCTATCTACAAAACAGACAGTTTGTCTGGACAAAATCATATCTAACAATAAAAATATTGTCCGAAAGACTAAAACTCATCAAATGGGGGTCTGTGGCTCCAATGTGGACTTTATGGGTCCTTGATATGAAAAAGGTTGAGAATCACTGTGCTAGTGGAACCCTTCCAAATTGTATAAGTTTGATGTTTGAGAGTTTCTTTGCATATCATCAATCCTGTATATATGGCAGCTTGCATAGGCCTGCATGATTATTAATATATGCCATGAAAAGAACATTTTGCCAAAAAAAACAAATCAGTAATTGTGTATTCATTTACTACATATTCGTCCTTAAATGCATTCTTCATTTTCACTTCTGTAGGCTACTTTGTATTACTCCAAAAAACATGCGGGTCAATATGGGTTTTATTGTGAAGGTTTTGACTGAACTTTTTTTATTGTTTCATTGTTGCGTTATGCTTTGGTCACAGCATGCATAGACTTGTAGCCAGGGATGTAGTGGAGGGTAAACCCACTTTAACTCATTTTACCCACATTTTTTATATGTGGAACAGAGTTTAACCACATTTTTCTGCTAATGCAAGTCATTATGATGTAAAGTCATAGTACACATCATACTAAATAGCAACAAACTGATGAGTTATATGAGGATAGGGTCTTTTAAGGGACAAATGAATGGTTTTCTGAAAGTATAATTGATTTTAATTTCTATTGGTGGTTCTTTGCCTCATGATGAGCTCAGTGGTTACCCTCCTTTATATTTACCACTATATCACTGGTTGTATTGACCATAATACTGTATGTTTGCTGGATTTTTTCCCCCACAAGGTACAGATGATATTTATTAGACTACGTTCGGTGACTGTTTTCTGCAGAAGGAGCAGCAGCAGCTCTGCCAGACATCTCTGTGATTTATGTCAGGAATTGGGATGAGGCCTTATCTAAGCCTGTCTATATGAATTATGGGGACAGGTAATGGGTCTTTCTCATTCTGACATCCTTCAGATACAGTCGTTCACAGCATTCTCGGGTTGCTGCGTCGCATAAGCGTGAAAAAAAAAAAAACCTTGAAAGCATCCTAAATATTCACAATCCTCCCTACTGAATAGACCATATTTCAGAATAATCGCCCAAGTTGGCCTACTTCTACTTCTATGTTCTGTCTGACCCCGTAAGTCATTTTTAGTACTTCCTTGCTTGGAAGATGCGATGAAATTGATAAAAAGTGATAAAACACTGAGTAATGGAGCAGGTTATATGGGGGAGGCTATATTGAAGTGACTCAATGCAGTGATATTCAGCCCTGTAGGCATGATGCAAACAGCTGTGTAGTTGTTTTAGATAGACGCATGCATGTCAGTTTTTTAATGATACAAAATCATAGTAAAAATCACAGCAAGTAGTATCAAATTGGTATAAGTTAAGGAGTTGTTGTTTATATTGGTAGTAATATGATGATCAGCTCAAGCTCATTATTTACCCTCTTGTTTTATTTACTGCTACATAAAGATACCTGATAAAATCACACATGTATTCAAACATTGCTGAGGATTAATAATGTATCTCCAGCTATACTGGCCCTGCCTTTAGATCAGTGCTAGCTGCCCGCTTCATAAATATTCAGTGGGAATTGGCTGGAGATGCGTCAAGCTGCCAGAAATAGCCAAAATAGTACCAGACGTTAGGTGATTTTCCTTAAAAATAAAAGCGGAAAATCTGTCAGCCTCACTAAAAAGTTCGGATTGTACAGACACAGAACAAAAATATCAGAATACTCCTATTATACACTGTAGAATGATAACATTAAATATGGAGTGAAACTGAAAATGAAAGGTCATATGGCACATGGTATTTCCTGATCAAAAAGGGCTTTATGGACAGAGATTAACGCTAAAATTGTAGAATTGAGGACAGAAAGAAAGCATACCAGAAAAAATAGAACAATGTATGATATCTAAAAGAAGTCCATTTAAATCTATAGCAGTGGCTAAAAAGAAACTAGACTTTAGTAAGATGTCAGCCCTGTAGTCTTTAGAAAATATACTTTAGTATGATGGTAGACACATATCCAAGTTGGCTGGCACAATTTGAGAATTTCTTATATATGGCTTTTTGTTTAGGTCTAGATGGAGAAATATATGCTGTGAAAAGAACAAAAAAAAAAAATACAAACCGGTAATTGTAGTTTAATTACTACATTCCTCTTCAAATGCACTCTTTATTTTCACTTTTGTAGGCTACGTCGTATTAGTCAAAAACCACTGAAACATGTTCTTCAATCCAGGTTTTATTGTGAAGGTTGTGACCGGAAGTCGTGCTTGTTGAATTGCGGCTGACTTGACACTGGTGTGGTTTTTACTATCAGAGCCGCTGCCGGTTTGATTCCAGGCAGCGCCGGTGGCTCTCCCTGCTTCTCCCTGACACCAGCCCGGGAACAGAGCGGCTTCTGGATTATGCAAAGCAGCCGCTAATTGATCTAATTGATGGATTAATGTGGGACAGTTTGCTGTTTTATGAGCACAGAGGTGAGGCTGTTTTGATTAAACTGAATTCAACTTTTCAACTTTTATATCAGCTGCTGTCAACCTGATAGACATGAAGTTCAGTCAAACTGCCAATGACATGCTAATGTGGAGATAGACGTATTTTTATTGTATTAAATTACAGCAAGTATTCCTGTTAGCTTTATTCTAGTTTAATTTATGCACAAATAGTTCTTATAGCTCTAATGTGCATTCCACAAGTTTGCTGCAGACTTTACCTAGTGAACTAATTCCTAATAATGTGTTATTATTATTATATATTATTATTATTTGTAGTAGTAGTAGCAGTAGTAGAGGTAGTAATAGTAGTAGTAGTAGTAATAGCAGTAGTAGTAATAGTGGTAGTGGTGGTAGTAATAGTAATAGCAGCAGTAGTAGTAATATTATTAGTAGTGTTATTATTATTGTTGTCCTATATCAGGTTACACGCATTTTTAAGATGAAAAGGCAATTCTACTCTTGTTCTAAGGTTAGAGAACAGGCTCATCACAGCTCAGCTAAGTTTATTACTAGGCTACACGGTTTGGGGGGGGGGGGGGGGGATTTTGGAATTTGACATTTTTATTTATTATCCTTTTTTATGTTTTTACTTGAGATTGCAGTTGTCATTCTCTCAAGTCAAGCTGTGATGGTTCAGAAGTGACAGAGGGCAGATCGCTCAGACAGACCTGTAGGCCTGCAGTATGTGCACTATACGCACTGCATGCTATAAGAGTTCAACTGCTGCTTTGCTGTACAGTTGTTGTGGTCTTGTCTCCCCCCTGTGTTGCTGAGGATTCATTGCAGTCTCTGGTAGCCTGGATTACGTCTAAGAAGAGTCAAGTGATGCTGCATAATTGCAGATATCCAAGGATTGATGCTGTTAACTACTAGGTTGGAGGGAAGCATAATACAAAACACTAATTATATTATATTCTGCTCTCCTCTTTGTCTTTGATGTTTTTCCAGGCTGAGCGGAAACAGAAGATGGCAATGCGGCGGTTTGTAGAGATTCTGATCCTCATTCTGGCCCTGTCAGACCCAAGCAGAGGCCAGGGCAGAAGACGCAAGGGACAGAAAGATGATAACCAGGTCATCGTTAACGAGGGGAAAGGTAAGCGCTCTACTTCTTACAGATGTGCCCATGAGATAGATGAAGGTGAAGAAGATCTATGGCTCCTTGAAAAGTTTGAGTAAACACAACTAGACTTCATGTCCCTTAACACTTAATTTCCTGGTGTCTTTTTTCTTATCCTGCCCATTTATAGTTCCACAACTTCCATTAGCTGTTATGTGCTTTTTTTTTTTTTTGCTTTATTGTTTTTTTTTAATTATTTTTTGCTTCTTTTTTTTATTCTTTT
This sequence comes from Centroberyx affinis, assembly GCF_046629955.1. Lineage (NCBI taxonomy): Eukaryota > Metazoa > Chordata > Actinopteri > Beryciformes > Berycidae > Centroberyx > Centroberyx affinis. The sequence goes on from NW_027278926.1 coordinate 192,835, forward strand.
ATTCTTTATTTTGCCCATTCCAGGTAGCATTAAAGAATAACTAAACCCCAAATCGAAATCTGTATGAAGCCTGACATTTAATGGTAAAAAGCATGCTACTGAAATTTCCATCTGCTATTGGCTGATCTTTGGTGCCAGGTGATGTCACCTTCTATCGAGTACAACAGGTAGCTGACATCACCCGGCACTAAAGATCAGCCAATAGCAGATGACAATTTCACAAGCATGCTTTTTACCATTAGATGTCTTCACCATTACCATTAGATGGCTTCACACAGATTTGAATTTGGGGTTTACTTACACTTTAAAAAGTCTTAAATTTAACCTGCGGATACCCTGATAAAACACCTACTGTGCCACCATGCCAACTGAGCTTTTCCATATGGCTCTTATGTAAGCCTGCTGTGTTTTGCTCCCTGCCCAGTCCTGATCTGCCCGGTGGAGATCATGTTCATCGTGGACAGCTCGGAGAAGGCCAAGATCCTGCTGTTTGAGCGTCAGAAGGCGTTCATCCTGCGCTTCAGCACCAAGCTCATGCAGCTGCAGTCCACCGGCTGGCGCCTGCGGGTGCGCCTGGCCGCCCTGCAGTACAGCAGCACCGTCTCCGTGGAGCACAACTTCCGCGACTGGCAGGACCTGGACGTCTTCCAGAGCCGGGTGGCCTCCATGACCTACATCGGCCACGGCACCTACTCCGCCTACGCCGTCACCAACGCCACGCAGGTGTTCAGCCACGAGACGTCGCCCAGCAGCCTGAGGGTGGCGCTGCTGATGACGGACGGCGTGGACCACCCGCGCAGCCCCAGCGCCGTGACGGCCGCCGCCGAGGCCAAGAACCACAACATCCGGATGTTCGTGGTCCGGCTGTCCGGCTTGCCCAGGGACGGGCCCATGGGCGCCAGGCTGCGCTCCATCGCCAGCGCCCCGCCGCAGCAGCACGTGCTCAGCCTCACCGACCGCCAGCTGGACGACAAGCTCTTCAACGAACTGGTCGGTCTTGTGTGTTTGTGTTAGGGTTAGACCCATATATTGTTTCGCTAAAATATCGGGCCGATACTGGCCTTTTAAGAAATATTGGATTAGCCAGTCATGTTGTCCACCTCTTATATGATGGAGGTTCCTCCCTGACTACAGTCTAGAAAACCTGACTTGATTTTCTTTGCATGTCTTATTTATTCATTTAATTATCAACCTCTATTGGCAACAAGGAATTGCAACAATGCCTGTGATTGACACAAACACAAACTATAGAAATATAGAAATCTTAAATAGAATGTCTTTGTTCCCACTACAACTTTAACTACATAACAACATCCAAAACAATAACGGTAACACTTTACAATAAGGGTCACTAAGTTAAGGGTTAGTTAATGCTTAATAAGGGTTAGTTAATGCTTAATAAGGGTTAGTTAATGCTTAATAAGCATTAACTAACCCTTAATTAACAGTTAACTAATGTGTAATTTACTAATGGTGTTCATGTTAACTAAGGTATTAATTCATACATTATTTAATAGTTTATAAAGATGACTATTAAATAATGTATAAATTAATACCTTAGTTAACATGAACACCATTAGTAAATGATTACCAGACACGTTTAGTTAACTGTTAATTAAGGGTTAGTTAATGCTTATGAAGCATTAACTAAGCCTTAATTAATGTACCCTTATTGTAAAGTGTTACTACAATAATCATAGGCATAACTATACTTTTGGTTCGATCTATATTTTTTGGATGCAGAGACAACGATAAAACATTTTCAGCCAATCAAATTCTAGTTCCCAGAAAGAAGGGGGCAGAGACTTCGGTACCTAGACTTCGGTGCAGTGACGGAACTTGTCACAGAAATTGTTGCGTGAATGTGTGAATGCTTGAATGCCACAATGTATCATTATAGTTTATCTTGATATTTATCGTAATAGATGTGAATGGGCCTTAAGCTAGCAAGGGATTCAGGGCGTCTTGAAACTCCAATGGGAGTTTATTCCAAAACAGAGTATGGGCTGGAAGGTGAGTTTTGAAAGCCAGAAATCTCAGCAAATGGTCTAGTAACCATTGAGTCATTGCTATTGACCAATAATCCTATCAACCCCTACAGATATATTATGGTAAAAACCTTACTTATTGCCTCTTTAATTCTTCATTCAAAGGCAGTAATGTATCCCAGAGTATGTCTTTACTTTGAATAGGTGTGGTGGGTCACCCTGCACTCATTAGTCTGGGTTTCAGTGGAGAGTTTTAGTGTCCCATGGTGGTCTAAATGCAGTTTCAGACGCTTTTCCACCCTGACAAGAATAACATTCTGGTGAAAACACTGAATTATTGTAAATTTAGCATGAAAATGGTCAAACTTAAAGATATATCGACACAAAATAACGGCTATTGGCAGCTTCAATACAAAAACATCGGTATCAGCCTTCAAACACCCATATTGTTCAAACCCTAATATGTGTGTGTGCTATATTGTAAGATATTGACACTTTCAGCATTTGGGTAAACTGCAGACTGAGAGGTATGGGAAAAAGTATGGAATATGTATTGATTTACTTACATTGTTACTTACAGGTGATACAGAAGCCCTGATTACTTACTGTAAATATGAATTGAGTAATTCTTCCTTTCTTTCTTTCTTTCTTTGTTTCTTTCTTTCTTTCTTTCTTTCTTACAGAGCACGATTGTCAGCACCGGGGTAAGTACTGTGAGGTTTATCATCTCTCATCTCTGTGAATATTAACTCACATGATCATAGAGTTTCTCTGTTGTTAGGTTGAGGTCCATCCATATCTAAAGCACTTTGTTATTTTTTTTTCATATTATGCTCTTTTCCCACGTCTGTATTTCAGTGCCCACAGCCAAAGACCTGTCTGTGTGACAAAGGGGAGAGGGGTCACCCTGGAAGCCCCGTGAGTATATATTTTCTTCATTTGAATCATCCTATACTGTTCCTAAACTTGTCTTTTCTGATTTCTATCACACACATTTTCCTACAGCTAGCTCTGCACCATAGCAGCTTATGAGGATGTCAGCAGACATCCACCAGTCCCTTATGGTGTCCAGTTGTATTACTCTTAAATCCCAAATCCCACATTTGACAATTCCATTCTCTTCTGAAATCAGAATCAGTCAGTTTCCTCTCCTGTAAACAATCAGGAGACTAAAACCGTTGTTGTCTAATATTCTTGTTGTCCTTTTACTGGATACAATTAAAGTAGTGGGATTACTTCCACCCAGAGAAAGTCCACTTTTGCACCATTTCTCATCAATGTAGAGGGAATACTTCCACCAAGAGAAAGTCAACTTTTGTACCATTTCTCATCAAAGTAGAGGGAATACTTCCACCCAGAGAAAGTCAACTTTTGTACCATTTCTCATCAAAGTAGAGGGAGTACCTCCACCCAGAGAAAGTCAACTTTTGTACCATTTCTCATCAAAGTAGAGGGAGTACCTCCACCCAGAGAAAGTCAACTTTTGTACCTTTTCTCATCAAAGTAGAGGGAGTACCTCCACCCAGAGAAAGTCAACTTTTGTACCATTTCTCATCAAAGTAGAGGGAGTACCTCCACCCAGAGAAAGTCAACTTTTGTACCATTTCTCATCAAAGCAGTGATGAGCTGCTGCAGTGTTTGGCTGAACTGAAAAATTGCAAACTCTTGATGCCTCACGGTTGCAAAGCACTGCACTACTCGTTACTGGAAAAAGTCATAATATTTCTGTCACACCTTGCTACCCAACTGTGTCTGATGGGTCCAGGTTGACAGCGGTTTACTCAGCCGCATAGAAGCCCATTAAGCCTCAGACCGTGGTGTGTTATTCCTGGACACCCAGGGATTCTCCCAGCCTCAGCACCCACTGGCCTCGCCGCGGCAGGTGCATCTGGCCTCCGCCCAACAGACCGCGGAGGACGACATCAAAGAGCAGGAAGTGTTTCCCACAATGCAAGTGTAGCCGGCAGTGAGAGGGCCCGCTGTGAAAGGCGGCGGTGTTTTCATTGGCAAGAGAGGCTCTTGGAGGGAAGCAAAGGTCAAGGATGGAAGATTAAACATGAGCAAACACACAGGCTCGCGATGAGCTCTGAACCTACTGCGCTGAGGTGGAGGTTTATGTTGCGCAGGGGTTACAGACAGGTCGCACACGGAATGCCCTACCTTACCTTAGCCTATGCACACACGGAAACAAAACTGAAAAGGGGCCCGAATGTTCTCATTCTGCACAATCTCTCTCCCCTTTCCCTTTCATCCAGGGGAAACCAGGCGAGCCGGGATCCGACGGGCATCCAGGTCCAAAGGGATTTCGCGTAAGTTTCTATTGTCCCCCGTAATCCGCGGTTGGTAGCAAAAAAGAATCCAAGAAACGTCTTTTGATGATGCTGTTTGGTCTGGTCTCGCACACTGTAGGGGGAACCTGGGATTAATGGACGTCCAGGAATTGAAGGCCTTGAGGTAATAATGAAATATCCATATTTTATTTCAGCTGATTGCACCTGTTAACATGATTGATGATGGTTTCTGGACAGTAACTGTGTGATATAAATATGGTAATTGTGATGTCACATTTTCCTTTCCTTAGGGCCGACCTGGCAACAGAGGGGAAAAGGTAGGTATCTTTGGAATGCGGTTTTATATTTGACGCATCATTATTGTAAAGCATTCTAATGATACTTTAATGGATGTATTTTTGAACTATTCTGATATATTTCATGCATTGTTAAAGGACTCTGTGAGTGTCAATGAAACCCTATGAATCCAAGGATCTGCCACTTGTTATAGTCTAAATGCAGCAATGACTGCAGACAGTGTGTCAGTGTCACAGCATGATTAGCTGCGGAAGACAATACGACTTGACTCAATGCCCAGAACCATTATTCTGTACTCTAAGCTTCAGCCGCCTCTCTCTGTACCGGTTGTGTTCCTAGGGGGAGCGTGGCGAGTGTGGCGCCCCCGGTACGAAGGGAGAACAGGTAGGTTTTATGATTGTCCCTTTTTTAAACTCTATATGGATTGGTTGCTGTGTGCCGAATATATGAACATGGTAATATTATATGAATGTCTTTCCACAGGGTGCGGATGGGCCTCCTGGCCCCAGAGGCCCCAGAGGAGAGCAGGTGGGCTTTTTCAAACTTAGTTCCCCTCATCTTTATAGGCTTTGAGTTGATACCTCCTGCAAATAGTGTGGTTATGAATGGGTATTGATATTCCATAATACACAGAGCTTCAGGTGCTGGTGGTTTAGGCTCTGTTCACACTACAGCTGAAAGTGTCCCGATTCTGATTTTTTTCACGATCTCTGATGTTTTCCAATCAGTGTGAACAGCAGAAACCTGCATGGAGTCACATGGTTTTTTTTTTCATTTCTGGTCTGGGCTGCATGGATATGTGCAACAAAATGATCCTGAAGCATGCGACCTATATGTGACTTGTATGTGAACTCCTAAATCAGAATTTGGCAGCATTGCCATGACAATAAGTAATCATCATTTACTTGAGACAATTGTCATAATCTTGGCAGTTTGGCTGAGCCAGCATTAGCTTGGAGGACAACAAGACACAATGGAAAATTAAATAGACAAGTTCATTGGTATATGAGGAGACGGCTCAGTTCAGTCAAAATTCGAAGACCAAAATTTGGTAATTGTTATTGTTAATAATGAGCAGCAATTCAGAATTGAGCATGATGTGCCTACAGTGTGAACACAGCCATAGAGGCCCATGTTCAAGCAAACCTATGGACCAAAATTGAAGAGTGATCTATCATTGGGTGTGTGGCCTTGCTCAGCAGGCAATAACCTTACCACTGTAGTTAGCAAACGTTTAGAAAATGTAAGATAACTCCATCTATATGATCGTTCATACCTGAATGGGTGTGTGGTCAAATTGAAAGATTCCTGTGTCCATCCACATCCGTGCTGAAACAATCAGCACTATGGTGAAACCCACAGAGTACGAGCCCGTCTCCTGCTCTGCACTTATGGAATGTGATTTGTGGATTAGATCTTATCCCCCTCCTAATGTAGCCTTTCTAAAGCTGGGAATCCAAGCTTGCAGTGTTTTGTTCTAGTCATTGAGCAGACTTTGTCCTCCAGGATTAGCGTTTCGGCACATGTTATCCATTCCCTCTCTCCTCCTTAAATGCTTGTTGCCCCCTTCAGCATTGGCATAACAAGAGAAGCCATCGTCTGAGCGCGATTAGGTGTCAGATCCTTCTGGTCTGTCTCCGGTTCCCATGAAAAGTACCTTTGCCAATCGGTGGAGAATTCCTATTCCGTCACCTATTCATAAACCTGTAATATCAGGGAATCCACTGGTCCTTAAAAAGTATGAAAACTTCTTAATATAAATGATCTCTACCCTAAGTATTAAAATGTCTTAAATCCAGTTATTAGAGGTCTTAATTTTTCACCATGTAATGGCAGGTTTCTGCTACACTGTATGTCTCTTAGATTAATACAGAACAGGGTTAGTAGTACAATATGTATTTTATCTGCTTTACTAAACACAGTTGGACTTCATGTTCTTTAACAATTCATTTCTTGGTGTCCTTTTTCTTATTATGCCCATTTATGATTTCAAACCTGTATTAGCTATGCTCTGTCAGAAACAGGTTTTGTTTCTTTATTTTGGTTTTTAAATTGGTCATAAATTCAATTCCAGGTAGCATTAAAAAGGTCTTAAAAAGGTCTTATTTAGTGTGTAGGATTACAGTATCTATCTTTTTTAATTGAATTAGTTCTGATAGATGTATTGAATCCAGCTCTTTCTTGCTTTGTGTCCGTTTCAGGGACCAAGGGGCGGACCTGGAGACCAGGGTCCAGAAGGGCCAGCTGGATCCAAAGTAAGACAAATTTTGGTCAAATTTCAAACGCCTCAGGTAAAACGATGTGTCTGAAAGTTAAAGCTATGGAGCACATTTATAAATTCACGTCATCCTCTAAAAGGGTGACCGTGGACCGGGTGGTGCGCCTGGACCTCCAGGAGATACCGGGATTGGCTTCCCTGGACCTAAGGTGAATTCAGGTTTGGTTTAAGTTGATTGAATGAGCCACTGCTTTCATACTTGTGGAAATATCCATCTATGGGAAAGTCAATGTTCTGTGTGTACCGGTCCGTCTGTAATCATATAAGCCCGCTAAACTTTACTTTATTTCTTAGGGTGACAAGGGCAACCAAGGAAGACCAGGTCCCACAGGTCCGATGGGTATGGGTGAACCAGGGATGCAGGTGAGTTAATAAAACTAAGTGAAACTAACTGCTGTCAATACTCCAGAAGAACGGCACACAGAGAAAATAATAAAACATCGACATCAAATCAACCCTTTAGTTTATTAACCTGTTCTTTAGAAAAAATAGAAATGGATGAACTTGTTACTACTTACATTTCGTCAGCTCTTAAGTAAAACCTAACATGAAATAGCCACATCCACAGCAGCATTGCATGGACAAAGTCAACTGTTAAGTGTTGAGAACATAGACACCAAAATCATCCATGTCTCCCTGGTAAATCATTGGCTCCATGCTATCACTTTAGCATACACTATGTTGAGTGATGGTAGGCTCCATGCTAACGCTACACTATGTTGAGTGATAGTAGACCACTAGCATTATCCAAAGTAAGAAGACTGACCTTTAAAAGCGCTGGCAAGTTTTTATATGACCTGTAGATTCATACATTTAAAAAATGAAATATTAACTCAGTAGCTGATGTAGCCAGGTTTATTTTTGGAACTATTTCAGGTGAAGAATCACGTATTCATCCACTGTGCAATGATTTCTAGCTGTACACAGTCCCATCACCCACCACCTCCATACCCTATGAAAACAGGGAAAGTAGTCCCTGATAATTCAAAGCAGTATGTTATTTTTATGTCATATTTCATGTAAATCTTTCCAATCACAAAACTGCGAGACTTGGCTCCATATCGTTCTGCTTTAGAGCTGCTACAAGTTCTCATTTTCTCGCTTTTGAGATAATGCTAGTCATCTATTATCACTCAACATAATGTATGCTAAAGTGTTAGCATGGAGTCTACTATCACTCAACATAGTGTATGCTGAAGTGTTAGCATGAGGGCTAATGATCTACCGGGGACACATGGATGATTTTGGTGTCTGTTTTTAAGTTGACCAACAAGACAATCACCCAAAAATATGGTGTATTATTTTAAATTGTCAAGTAAGTAAAGTAACGACATGTGCAGAGACAGAGCAATCGGTGCTAAACATTAAATGCAACTATAGATTGGCCTAGTGAAGATTCACATGCATTAAGTTTTAGGCCAACCACTTTTATTTCACATCACCCCCCTATTCTCAAAGCGGTACGTTCCATCCTAAATCTCCAGGGTAGCAGCGGTACCTTCAAAGCTAGATGCATATCTTTTACTTGTGACTGATGGAACCTCTACATCAGTGGTTCTCAACGTTGGGTCCGGGGGCCACCATGGGTCCTTGAGGGGGTTCCAGTTAACACAATTAGAGAATGCAGAAGAATGACTGTTTTGATCATAATTTCACTGTTATCGCTCTACCTACAATACAGATAGTCATGGAATTCTGGACAAAATCATATCTTATCAACAATAAAAAATATTCTCAGATTGTGGTCCGAGAGACAAAATCTCATCAAATGGGGGTCCGTGGCCCTAATGTGGACTAAATTAGGGGTCCTTGATATGAAAAAGTTTGAGAATCACTGCTCTACTGGCATTACACAGCCTGCCCACTAGGAGGAGCCCTATTTCCAGCAATTACCTTACCTTTTTTTGAGCTTGCTCATTATTTTGGATGAGCTTTAGAGTATAATGTCTGTTCATTCAATATTGAATATTTGGTGTATTTGTGTTGGTTTTGTAGGGTCCGGCAGGGCCACCAGGGATTCAAGGATCGCAGGGTTTCCCAGGCGAGGGCCTCCCAGGGCCCAAGGTAAGTTCTGGGTCCTTAAGATGTCCATGTCCTTCCAGACTTGCTGTGTTATAAATTAGTACACACTGTTGTCTTGACATCCCGGTGTGTTTCTTACAGGGCGACAGGGGTTATGAGGGTCTTAAGGGCAGCCGTGGACCCCCAGGGAACGGGTACAAAGGCGATAAGGTATGGTTAACCTCTAGCCGGTTGGTGTTACAGACACACAGGTAGTGCTGGCCGCTGGTTTCTTTCCAGTGACGGCAGTGAAAACCTGCGGTGCTGTAAAAGATGACTTGTCTGACCTCTCACCCCTGACCCCCAGGGAAACTCAGGAGCCCCCGGCCTGCCAGGACTGATGGGATTCCCAGGAGCAGGCATCCAAGGAGAGAAGGCAAGGCCGATCAAAAGTGTAGAAGAACTATCATCCTCTGCTTGCCTTTTATTCATGTAATTACATTTTGAATTCTGTTTTTTCTGTCTGGCTCTAGGGAGACCAAGGGCCAATTGGGCCCTCTGGTCCCAGAGGACCTCCTGGACTGGGTATCATTGGACCAAAGGTTGGTAGAGTATCAGTAGAAGGTTGACACCATGGTTTCTATTGGATTTATAGTTATGAAGGATAAGTTAAAGGGGCATTAAGGGGATTCGGAGTGTCTTGAAACTCCAATCCAGGCCATTAATTATGTAGTATTGACTGAAAATAACGAAGTAATATCCAAGTTCAATAGATATAATAACTTGTTATAGCATTAGAATGACTGGTAATTACTATACAAGTAAAGAAAGCTGTTTTTAACCAGACTAGGCCTGTTCTGGGGTTTCTGTTTTCTGTTTTTTGTGTAGAGTTGGTATGGAGTTGTTGGTATGGTATGTTTTTTCTTAAATACATAATGTATTATTGTATGTATTCTATGTTACAAGCGAATGAAAACCTAATGAAAAAACATAGATTGCTTCTGCACAGGTGTAGTGACTTTCTGTAATGACTGTCCCTCCACTCTGTGAAGATCCACCAATGGAGACGGTGTGTATCTTCCTTTTTCAACTAGTTGGTGTGGTAGTGCCATTCTAATTTTACTTGGATATTACTTAGTTATTTCTGGTCATAATTAATGGCCTGTAATTTAAAGGGTTACCAGATTTGACTTATTGCCCCTTAAGTTATTGGCCATTTGATGTTGATTTGTGTTGTTCCACAGGGTGACCAGGGTTTCCCAGGGGAGTCTGGACCTCAGGGAGAGAGGGGGATCGGTGAGCCAGGACCGAAGGTGAGGAGACAGATCCAGTCAGGTTCACTAAATCCGATTTACTTCGACTCTAATTGCAAGAAAGTCTGGAAATCTGCACCAAAGCGTGTCAACCAAAATCCACTTGAATAAAGCATTTTTAAAAGAATGAACAGCGACAGCAAATTCGATACAAAAGAGATTTGGGTTTGGATGTAAATATCTGTGGTTTTCCAGGGGAAGCCAGGGCCTGATGGGGCTGCTGGGATACCCGGCATTCCTGGTGAGGACGGTGCTGTTGGACCTAAGGTGAGTCAGTGCCTGGAGGTCAAAGGTTGATAAAAAAAAAACAGTCAGATCAAGCTCACAATATATCTATTCATGATTTATCATTTATCGTACCTGGAGAGATCCTCCTTACTCAAAACACCTCACAAATGACTTGATTGTTGGCTGCAAAATGCTGCTTGATTTTTCAATTTCAGTTTGCCTCATGTTGAAACTGCGTTGCTTCTCATTCCTCTGTTGTTAAATCCAGGGCGAGATGGGGTTGCCAGGTGTCCGAGGCCCAGAGGGAGCGCCGGGGAAAGGAATCCCGGGAGAAAAGGTTAGACGGTCTTTGGTCACCCGTAGTGCAGATGTCGCCTATGTAACACACTCCACCTGTAATCTCATAGAGGACATCCTGATTGGGTAACACTTCACGTGCGACCTGAGCAAATATTGTATTGTTCTAAAAGGCGCTGCATGCATGCGTAGGGTGTGTGGTTTGTAAGCGTGACGACAGAGAAAACTACTAACTGCTTACATACCTGTATGTCACAATGCCTCCATTGACTTAAGGTCCATCAACCCAAAGCAAATATTCATCATCATCCATGACGTTTACTTATATTTTCCTTTTAGAGACATGTCAGAGAAACTCCTGAGTTCATGATGTTTTCCTAGTGTTACAGAAACCAAAGCAAACAAAGCTGATATTTTTTCCTCTGTTGCTCATGGTCAAGCCAGTTTGAGGCCAATGGTGCGAGACATCATGACAGTACGACTGTGTTGATGTGCAGCATGTGTTTTTCTGCAGGGGGATAGAGGTGACCGTGGGCCAAGGGGACTCTCTGGATCTCCAGGCCCAGTTGGCCCGGCAGGAGCTAAGGTATTTTTTTTTTTAAGGTGATTTTTTTTGGGCATTTTCACGGTTTTTAAAGTCGAGAGCTATGGTCGAGAGAGACAGGAAAGACGGAGAAAGAGGGGGATAACATTCGACCACTGAACCACCAGGGGCCAGTTGCATGAACTTAATTTAAGACTAGTCTAAGCCTTAGACTGGTCTTAGATTCTCAGGTTAGACTAGGCTAATTAAGACTGTCTGTTGCATAAATATTACGCCTGACTTATTTTGAGGTAGGAAAGTTAGCCACCCATTCCTCTCGGTTAAGCTTGAGTTTAAAGGACTTAATGTAAGTTTAAATACTGTAGCTATTGCATACAAGATGACAAATCTTTGTTTTTTGGAACAAATCTAAAGAAGAGACCCAACCCATTATAGATCGACAACAATCAAGAAGTAGTTAGCGACTGTGATTTCCCAGAGAAACCATCCATATATTTAAATCTGACTTAAAGTCTGATTTAAGTCTAAGGCTAGGTCTATCTTTACGCAACTGGCCCCAGGACATCCCAAGAGCTAAGGTATCTTAAATATGGGTTCCACCCAAGCGGCTTATAATGCTACTGGGAATGTGAGGGTTAAGTACTGTCAAGGTCAGGGTCAGGGTCAAGGTCAGGCCTGGTGCCCCCGAGTGCCCGGGTCACCAGCCAATTTGCCTTGCTGGGGGGGCACCACAGCATTCAAATCACAATTATGTCTTTAAAAATGTTGTCATATTTACTTTATATATTACTCTGTGGTGGGAATCCATACACGGCCAAAATTAACCTTTGATACTAAAAACGAATATATATGAATTTGTCCAGTTCAAGCATTTTGTGTGGAAAGAGAAAAACCATTCACTGGAGGAGCTGCTGCGAAAAAGTAGGCTGAAAACTACTTTCCCAAGTGTGTTTGCTGCAGTCAGGCTTTTCTTAACCTGCCTGTTACTAACTGTAAGAGTGACAGATCTTTTTCACAACTTAAAAGAGTGAAGAACGAACTGGTCGAGTTGATGCTTGTGGAAATGTTTTCTCTTTGAACTGGATGCGTGGTTTGTGATGCTTATAGCAACCATAATTTCTAATAGCCTACGCATTGCAATACATTCAGGGATGGACTGGCCATCGGGACTACCAGGAGAATTCCCGCTGGACTGCTCTATCTACTCTATAAACAGAGTGAGCGGGTGTCAGCACGTTCCGGTTTTGAAAAAATAAATACAGAGCAATACCGGTGGTTATACAAGTTTTGGTGGCTTAAACAACTGGTTTGGTTAGTTTTTACACCAAGTTTGCCGGCTGGGCGGTGTTTGGACCTTCGGGCCAATCACAGTGCTTAAAAACGCAAACTCCACCCAACTGGGAAGCTAGGCCATGTTAAACAAACTCACATCAAATGACAGGCACAGTTAAATCTGAGACGCGGAGCTGACAGGTTGTGTTGTGAAATCACCAGTAAGGATGGTTGGTGTCCGGCCGATTGCGGTGGGCTGGTCTGGACTAACGTCCCAGTCTGAATGGGCCGGTCTGGACTAACGTCCCAGTCTGAATGGGCCGGTCTGGACTAACGTCCCAGTCTGAATGGGCTGCTCCCTTCACCTTCTGCAGGTCCCACTGTCACATCACCTCACCTGAAGTGACTGCTTGCTACAGTCATTGAGCTTGCTTTATTTGGTGCTATGTGGGGCCTTGTCCTGTGCTGAAGTTGCATTAGATGTCTGTAATTATTTATTTTTTTTAGTCATGTTCTGTAATGGTTTGGCATTTATCTTCATTCAGGCCTTTGAAAATTGATACTGTATAGGTCTGTGTGTAAAGCCTAAAATGGCATTTGTAGTCAATCTATGGTGTAAAGTAATTTGTTGGTAGTGCATTGTCTTATATTTGTCTGTAGTATGTGTGTTGAGCCTGTATAGTTTAAGTTAATGTAAATGTATTATCTTTATTACCATAGTAAATGTAACTTTTTTGCGTGTAAATTGGAAGGAGGGGGGCACTTCAAGTGAGGTCACCCTAGGGCCTGGGTCAGGCTTTTGCTCGCTAGGTGGCAAATACAGCGCTGGAGATATTCAGCCAGCGTGGGGTTCAGATGGCTGTCTTTACGATACAGAAGGTTTTTGGATGTTATGTGGAAGTTTAGGATCGGGACCCGTTTAACGGTTTGAAAGGAGACGTTTTAGCTGGTGTTTTGTTTCAAGGGTTTTTAGACATTCTCCAGGGTTAATTGAAGGGTGGTTTCATGTGACAGCTGAAAGCGTCTTCTGAAGTCCATATTGAAGAACATGGAAGACGCAGCAGTTTGGATTCTATACCTTCAGTCTGAGCACACAAAAAACTCAAGGAACTGCTCCAATCAAGCTGTAAATGCTTCTATAGTACAGTACAAGTGCTGAAATAAGAACTCCCAGGCAACTGCTGTATTGTATTGCACTGAATAGTTACTTATCACGAGGGTTACACCGATACATCGCTTTGTTTGACTGATTATATATTTATTGTAGAATTGGTTCTCTATGGGAAGACCTTAACCTGAATTGATTCTAATGCGATGTTTTGATCGGATTCCACACATGTATGCGTGAATGTGTTTTCTTAGTATTAGTCTTACTGTTAGTATTAGTGTCATCCTTGAATTCAGTTTTAGTGTCCCATGATGGTCTAAATGCTGTTTCAGAGACTTTTGGGGGGAATTCTGGAGAAAACGCGAAATATTTGTAATTTCTTAGCAAACACTTGCATGAAAATGGTCAAAATTAAAAAATGTTGAATACCGGTGCAAAATATCGGCAATATCAGTCGCCTACATCCGTTGAGCCCTACTACCAAAGCTGCTACCCAAGAGACAAAGGACATTGTTTTATGGAAAGTATTGGCAAGAGTTCAGCTGTATTCCTGGAACAAGACAAGTTTGTCGTGCTTCCCTGTATTTGACAGATCCTATCTGCAGCCTAACAGTTGACATTTAATGATGACTGAGTGTGCTTTGTCCAGGGAGAGCCTGGCAGCCTGGGAATGATGGGCCTACCTGGCCCTGCTGGGCGTGGCTTACCAGGACCAAAGGTAATGATATCCAGCACCTCACTAATGTGCGCACACACACACACACACACACACACACACACACACACACACACACACACACACAGACAGATAGACATTGAATGACTGATTGATTCCAAGACTGCAGAGCGCCCTGCTAGCTAATTCAGTGTCACCCTTTAAATCACTTCTTTAAGTAATAATCAGCAGCATTTTCCGACAAATATGGTAACACTTTTCAATAAGGGTACATTAATTAAGGGTTAGTTAATGCTTTATAAGCATTAACTACCCCTTAATTAACAGTTAACTAATGTGTCTGGTAATCATTTACCAATGGTGTTCATGTTAACTAAGGTAATAATTTATACATTATTTAATAGTCATCTTTATAAACTATTAAATAATGTATAAATTAATACCTTTTATATAGACGACTAGTTTACCAGACACATTAGTTAACTGTTAATTAAGGGTTAGTTAATGCATAGAAAGGATTAACTAACCCTTGTTAAGCATTAACTAACCCTTAATTAACAATTAACTAATGTGCCCTTATTGTAAAGTGTTACCATAAATATATGTTTTGCTACTCTCTTTGGGCGTCTAATACAACACAATAGTGATTCATTTTGATTTCTTTACACTTGCTGTTTCCCTCTCTGCTCTTATTTTAAAATAGAATAAAAATAGAATATACAGTAAATGACCAGTTTAAAGGTTTCATTCTATATTCTCCTTGAAGGGCCACACATGAACCACACATGTCCCCTGGATTTTCTCCACAAAAAATCTGGTCGCCTTACAAAAAATATTACAGCGCTGACCACTTCACACCAATACGGAGCCCCTAAGGGGACATGGGCAAAAAAAAAAAATCTTTACGTTTTTGGTGCACAGGGAAAACTATCCCGTGGGCACGAGAAAGTTTCCCGTGGGCACGAGAAAGTTTCCCGTGCTCACGAGAAAGTATTGCGTGCGCACGGGATAGTTTCTGGTGCGCACCAGATAGTTAGAGAAAGTTTCCCATGCTTACAAGAAACTCTTTCAGGAAAAAAAATCTTTACGTTTCTGGTGCGCAATACTTTCTCGTGAGCACGGTATACTTTCTTGTGCGCACGGGAAACTTTCTCGTGCCCACGGGAAACTTTCTTGTGCGCACCAGATAGTTTTCCGTGCGCACCAGAAACTTAAAGACATTTTTTTTTTTTGCCCATGTCCCCTTAGGGGCTCTGTACACCAAAGATCTCAACAATTAAAAACAAAAAACAAAACACAGGATCTTCTGGATTGCCTCTTTAAAATGCCATTTTTTAGACTTGCTTTGATTGTTGTGTAGTTTTTCTGATCTTGCTGACTTTAAATTTTCTGTTTGTTTTTATCTCATTTCATTTCACTTATTCATTCTTCATGTAACCTATTTTCTTTTCAATGTGTGTCAATCTTTATGTCTTCTTTATATATTTTGCTATATTCTTGCTTTTTCGCCTTCATGTAAAGTGCTTTGTAAACTCGGCTTTTATATAAATAAATTGTAATACCATTATTATTAATATTATATCTGAGTCAGCAGCGTTTAGTCACTTCAGTGTCTAAATATAAATAGTATAAACAATGTGTCCACATAACAGGGAGATTCTGGGCCGACGGGACCAGCTGGACCTGTTGGAGAACCTGGAGTAGGAATCACTGGGCCTAAGGTAACATGAGCACAGAAAGGACACCAATATATCACATGTGGAGTATGTGATGCCTGGTTATATTATCTCTAGTGTATGTGAAATGAGTATGAGTATGAGATGAAGAATCCGCACACTGCTGAATATTAGCAAAGAATCCTTTTCACAACCGTGTATATAATTATTTTTTTTGTTTTATTTTTCATTACAAATGCTCCAAATATAAAGTGCGTTTTGCAGCAAACATAAGATGTAGTCGAAACATTATGACACAAGTTTATATAGCACTATGCACCTTATATTAACATCCTCTCTAATGAAAATTAAAAGAAGGCATTGTATTTGGAATTGACCCACCTGCAGGTCAAACTGCCTTTTCCTACTTTTTTTTTTTTTATTTGTCACTATAAATGTTTTGACCATTATGTAGTACCAGAGCTGATTATGTGTGGGTCCTCATACAGGGTGACAGAGGAAATCCTGGACCTGTAGGGCCACTAGGGCAGAAGGGAGACGGCTACCCAGGACCACAGGTGAGAGGGAAGACTCATCCAAGACGAGGCATATCTATATTTTTATATATCAAATATGAATGGTGCATAAGAAATATTGAAAGAAACATCTTTTGCTTGATTAATAGGGGCTACCAGGCTTACCAGGGCAACAAGGAGAGATCGGGCCTGAAGGGAAAGGATTACCTGGAGCAAAGGTTCGCCTCCTCTCTCACTTTATGAACTTATGACCCGCAATGCCCTCTCTCTCCTCCACATGCACATGCATATATGGGGCCAATATTGTTTTATTACCTCTGCCAAGGAGGTTATGTTTTTCGGTGCCGTTTGTTTGTTTGTCTGTAAGCAGGATTACGGAAAAACTACTGGCCCGATTTTCATGAAACTTGGTGGAAGGGTGTAGCATGGGCCAAGGAAGACCCCATTAAATTTTGGAGCGGATCCGGATCCGACTCACGAACAAACAATAATAGCACGAACCTTGGCGGAGGTCTGCGCTGTCCGAGTGCCCTTCTAATTAAAAATCAGATCTGGTCCAGTCAGTGTCATCCACCTCTGATATGATACAAATGATGCAGTTTGTTTGATTACATATCTATTGTAGCATTGATTAATACTACACTGGTTGTCTATGGGAAGATCTTGACTTGTAATATGTCAGCTATGCCAATTAGAAAGTAGATTTAGTGAAAGTGTGTTTTGTCTGTCAGGGTGACAGAGGGTTACCAGGCGTCCCAGGATCGTCGGGTCCTCCTGGAATTGGCCTTTTTGGACTGAAGGTCAGTCTGTGTATATTTTGTTGAAGAAATGAAAATGTTTTTCTAACACACATAACCTAACCTTCACATTAAGGATGGGACGATATATCAAAATTCACTATAGCAATACCAAAATATGACAATACGTATCGTGGGGCAGAAAAATGAACGGTGAATGAATCTTTAAGAAAAGGCTAAAGACCCAGCTCTTTAGTGAACACCTTTTCACCTGATGGATTGTGCAATCCAAAAAAAAAAAAAATCTGTATCTGCCTCTATGCACTCTATGCACTCTATGCACTCTATGCATTGCCAGACCAGAACTTAGCTTTATGGCACTTAATCTCGTTGTTCTCTAGATAGATCCTTGCTTGTGTTGTATAAAAATCTCATATCTACATCGTATTGTGGTTATATTGAATCATAAACCTCATATCGCGTATCAAATTGTATCGTGAGATAAGCATATCGCCCCATCCCTACTTCATCATGATATTCGCCTTTGACTTTGACATGCATTGTATTGTGTTCCCAGGGCTCCGGTGGGCAGCCGGGTCCTCCTGGCCTGCCTGGGCCTCCAGGAGAAGGCATCCAGGGACCAAAGGTACTGCAGTAGGCAAAAATAGACTTTGGACCAAATTCTATGCCCATAAATAAGTGCTGAGAAAATATAAAAAAGCATGAAACCCCAAAACAACCGAGGCAGTCAGTCTAAAGTGAAAAAAGAAAGAAATAAAAGCCTGTGATAAGCTACATAATTAATCGATTATAATTTTCGTAATTAATTAATCGTTTTAGTCATTTATCAACTAAAAATATCAAACATTTGCCTGTTACAGCTTCACAAATTAGATAAGATTTGATTTCTCTGTTTCATATCGTTATAAAATTAATACTTTGTTTTTTTAAGACATCACTTTGGCTCTGGTAAGCTATGATGGGTATTTGTCATTGTTTTTGATATTTTCTGGACTAAATGATTCATCGAAAAAATAATCGATAATGAAAATAACTGTTTGCAGCCCTGCACGACACAATATGCTGCATTTTCAGGTGGCAAAATGAATGATTGAACAATTAGGAGCGGACCCCATGGACAAGATCTGCAATACAAAAAAACAAAATCAACAGAAGAAAGCTGGACAGTCGTATTATTTGTTTTATTTGAATTTTATTTGATAGGGACGATGCAATTTAACATAGTTCCAATACAGAGCATGAAACCGATGTGCTGCACAGAGAGTTTATAGCTATTGCTAATTTTCAACTTTTGTCCCTAGTTGGGCTTTTACATGTACAGTGTAATTAAAATATACAGCTTTCAGTATCATAAAACCACAATACACTACAGATATGGAAATACAATAAAATACACATACCACAATACACCAATACATATACACCATACCCCAATAGTAATTTAGAGTACAATTAGCTAAAAATGAGTACAGCTCTGGTTTGCTTTTAGCCAGCACTTAACCTTAAGTGGTTAAGTAAAAGATCAAGACAGCAAACATTTAGTGGTTACTTTTGTTTATATTTCTCTGGTTTCCTTTGATGATTTGCTTTGATGACTCTTTGTAGCAATCAAAACTACCAGTAAAACGATCTGCATTTTTTGTCTCCCTACTACTAAAGAGCACCTGTGTAAACACTGTCAACACAATAGACCTAAGAGCACCTGTGTAAACACTGTCAACACAATAGACCTAAGAGCACATTACTGCATAAATGTACATAATAATGAGGAAAACCGGATTTTTTTGATAACTCCTTAATGCTTTAAGATGCAGCGTTCATATTAATACCACTAACCATTAATCTTAATTAGCTGAATTAATGACCTTACTAGCATAGCTGGTCATGTTTAATATATCATGGAGAGACATTAGGCATTAGGCAGCTCAACTGCCTGTTGTTCTGTATGGTGGCATCAGAGTGCTTGATATGCATATGTATGATTTATAGGGAGAGCCTGGGTTTAAGGGGCCGATGGGCCCTCGGGGGCCACCAGGGGACGGGCTTCCGGGAGAAAAGGTACAAGCAATACAACTACTGTGTGTGCCCATGGTAGCATGACCTTTCACATATAACTGTGGATTAGTAATGTTCCTGTCGGTGTGATAAAGAGTGCTTTCACACACAGGGAGACAGAGGCATTCCCGGAGACAAGGGACGGAAAGGAGACAAAGGAGACTATGGAGAATCTGGATCGACTGGACCGATGGTACCATAAGCATGTCTCAACTAGGAAATATACCAGAAACAGTCCTTAAAAGTTCAGCACTTCAATATTATAGTATGAGTGAAAAGTCCTATTCGCACGGTACTAATATAGTTAAGTAATATATTTAAAGTAAAATTCCAGTTTGCTTTTGGCATGAAATTTCTTTTTCTTCTTCTTCTTCCTCCTCTCATGAAATATGGAAGCCATAGTGGAATCTGTAGAGGAAGGTTTTTAATGCATTTTTAGTGCAGACTTCAAGTTTTGCTTTGATAAATTATAAAGTGACAAACAATAAAATCTTGACCTTACACAATTGTACACAACTGTATAGGTGCCCTGGTGATTACAGTGAATTTCATATTCACAAAATGCAGAGATTGAGAGCTAATTGATTAATACATGAGGTCCCCACGTAACACTAATCCTGTGCCATCATGTACGAAAGCTATCATTCCATGCCCTAATGTGAGTTTAATGTTACAGGGAAACCCTGGTGAAAAGGGGGAACCAGGATTGACAGTAAGTAGAATAATCGACACACGTGACATATTGTATATCTCAATATTTAAACGTTGCCTAATTTTTTATTTTTTTTTGCTATCCACAGAGAGATGAGGTCATCAAGATAATAAGGGAAATCTGTGGTAAGTTACTAGAGAAAGATTGTGTTTGCATCGGATGTTTGAATATACCTCTAAGTTTTTCAATCATTATTAATAGCTTTTTATGAGCAGGGTGTAGTGCTTAGCTGGCAGCTGTTAGGTATTAGTATGTACAGTCTGAAGTGCTGACTTAATGCACTCATCAATCACCTACATAGTTGCGATTATTTGCGTATCCGTCATCTGTCGTGTTTGCTGTGCAGGCTGTGGTCTCAAGTGCAGAGAAAGCCCTCTGGAGCTGGTGTTTGTGATAGACAGCTCCGAGAGTGTGGGACCGGAAAACTTTGAGCTGGTGAAGGACTTCGTGAACGCTATCATCGACCGCGTGTCGGTGAGCCGCGAGGCCAGCCGCATCGGCGTGGTGCTCTACAGCCACGTGGACGTGGTGGTGGTCAGCCTGAAGCAGCAGTCCAGCCAGGACGACATCAAGGCCGCCGTCAGGAAGATGCCCTACCTCGGTGAGGGCACCTTCACCGGCAGCGCCATCCACCGAGCCAACCAGCTCTTCCAGGCCTCGAGGCCCGGCGTGAGGAAGGTGGCCGTGGTTCTGACGGATGGGCAGGCCGACCGGCGCGACGCCGTGCAGCCGGAGGACGCGGCTGGCGAGGCCCACGCGGCGGGGATCGAGATGTTCGTCATAGGAGTGGTGAACAAGACCGACCCTCTCTATGAGGAGTTCCATGCGGAGATGAAGGCTATTGCCTCTGATCCCGATGAGGAGCATGTCTACCTCATAGATGACTTCATGACACTCCCCAGTAAGCAAGCACTGTCGTTTCAGCCCCTCAGGTCAACCACACTGTAGTTTCATTCTTTTTATGGTCTGACACAATAGACTGGTGAACTGCAGTTAGACCGATATATCAGAATGCCGATTTATCAAGCTGATATTGGCCTTATATTAAAATATGATATCGGACAGTCAAAGTAGTTTTAGTAAATAGTTATTACTTTGGTTTAGTGTCTATTCATCTAGTCTTACCCACCTACTGTAATTCTCTATCAATGTACCATCTCATATGAGAGTACATATCTGTGCAGGTCTAATGACGACTTATTTATTTATCTGTTGATTTCTTCGTTAATTTTGCCGCAGCTCTGGAAGGCAAGCTGCTGAGTCAGATTTGTGAGCACGATGACGGGATGCTGTTCGGTCCAATCTCCTTCTTCCCACCTATGGCTGTACCCACCACTGAACTCCACACCGACGCTCCAGACTTACCAGACCTACTAGAGGAGGACAACATACGAGTAATGCTGCATTCACTTCATACGGGAAAGATGACAGATATGAGCTTACTACTCGAAAATATTACATTCATTCAAATACCTTCACCTCAGTTTCCAGCTGGTACACACTACTAGCAAATACTGTTCACCTCAGCTTTCAGATGGTAAATAACACTTTGGGAACTTGGCTTCCTGAAT
Source organism: Centroberyx affinis (assembly GCF_046629955.1). NCBI lineage: Eukaryota > Metazoa > Chordata > Actinopteri > Beryciformes > Berycidae > Centroberyx > Centroberyx affinis. The sequence continues at coordinate 214,415 of NW_027278926.1, forward strand.
TCTCACTTTCATATCCTTGTTAGTGATAATGAAAGTGAGAATTCAGGAAGCCGAGTTCCCAAGTATTATTTACCATCTGAAAGCTGTGGTGAACAGTATTTGGGAACTCTCACTTTGAATTCTCGCTTTCATTATCACTAACAAGGAAATGCACTTTAGTGTCGGGAATGATACATTCATTTCATTGGCAACTCTTAAAATGCCATGGCAGGACACAACTACTTACTGGATGTTTATTTTGCGGTTGACGTAGCAATGTTTGGTTTGCTGTAAAACATGAACTCATATCACTAAGTGTATGTGTGTTAAGTGTGAAAAAGATGATCAAGAGCAGCCAAAGTCTACAGGAAACTTAAGTCATGGCATCAAACAAGCTGTGAACCCTGTGAACCCTTCCAATCTGTTGCTTCTGCTGTTAAGCCTCGGTTAAATTCGATGGTTATTCTCATATGACGTGCATGCAGCAGAGGTAAGCGGACAAAAGAACATAAACCCTGCATTTTATTTCTCTGAAACTATGACAACACTGCTTCTCATTTCCCAGCTTGAGCTCCCAGAGGAGGCGACTACCCCGTATCCCGGATCCCCGGAGTGGGAGGGCTTCGATGATAACCTGATCGACACGAGTAAGACCGTATCGATGTTCGAGGAGCCCTTGAATGAGCTGCCGGACCTCATGCTCGCCTCCCCCGGCGGAAGGGGGAAGCAGCGGCCTCCGGTCATTTCCGTGGTGGGTCCTCAGACTCCGACTAACTGGCTGTACATTCCAGAGACCACGCAGGCTCCGTACACCCCGCCTCCTCCTCCACCCCTGACAGAGATCTTTGTGCCAGGTAATCAGAAGCAGAAACGCATTGGATAAACACCACTGACTGTCATTGTTTCCCGTCACCTTGGACTCCAGTGTCATTACCTTGATAAGTTTGATTACTTTTCTATCCCACGCCCATATGAAAAAATATTACGTCTGTTTGCTAGAGTTGTGTAACACCTTATGAAACTGGTTATCTCTTTTGTTTGTTCTGGTAAGGACATCATGCAGTCCACCTTTCTCAGGTATCTCCTCTTTGTGAGTGTGGTTGGAGCGCAGTTACTCTGCTGAAATTAAACGGAATACAACGAGTTTTTAGGAGAATGTCCCATTGGTCAACTAGCTCACTAAGTGATAAGAACATAGACACCAAAATCATCCATGTGTCCCTGATAGATTGTTGGCTCTGGTGCTCCATGCTAACACTTAAGCATACACTATGCTGCGTGATAGTAGCCTCCATGCTCAATGGAACACTCATGCAACACTTTGGGCTCTGTTTTCATGAATCAATGGCACAATGCAAATCATACTCACAGTTAGCAATAATGTTCTTATCCTTTTCTTAATGCCAATATTTCCTGAAGTCCTGAAATGTATTGTTGCGTCCATGCCGAAAGCTAGCTGTAGCCTACAACCTTCCACTGTGCGGCAGCTGCAGCCGACTGCATAGTCTGCTTTTAAAAACATCATGTAGCGTAACTTTATTTTTTTTCTTTTTACTTTACATAAAAATGTAACCACTTACAATCAAACAAACAATTATAAAAGTAACAAAATGCAAGTTTGAGCAAAGTACTTGTTACCACAAAAAAGTCATCTGAGTGCTCGTCACCGCCAACACTGTTAGTAATTCTGTGGCCAGAGGTGCGCACCGCACCTGCGGTGCAGTTGGAAACAGGGCTGGATTACAAGGATTACATTATCAGTAGGTGTGGTGGGCCTGACTTCAATCATGACCAATCAAATCACCACTTTTTTTCTTCGCTAAAAGCAGTGTTCTCTCTGCCATGGCACTCCCTAGAGGAAACTGCGGAAACCTCACCTGAAATTAAACATATTTGGGTACCGTGTTGCTCTGGTCCTAGGAGAACTGTTGCCCAATGTAGGAAAAGGGTCAATAGGTGAAGAGCTAAACAGAAGTTGGTGGTGAACCACAGGGACAGTTGGGCTATGGGAGGAGGGGACAAACACCAGCCAGTCCCTGACACCTATAGAGGATGCGATTGCCTCCACAATCCCTACTGAAAGTATGGAAGGTTTTGGGGGGAAATTGCCTTCAATGCTGTTCTCTCTCATGGCGCATACTGACAGTTGTATGTTAGATGACAATCATTCACACCACAGCCACATGTATATGGTTAGAATGAAAAATGTTGCATCTTATTTTTTCTTGCTTGAGGGATTCATATCAAAGTCAAATTGGCCAACATATCATCCACAAAAGATGGGTAAGCTTTCATGCGTGCCATGAAAACAGCACAGAACACCACTACATACTGTACGACAAAATACTGTGTTGAACTACCAGGGACTACTTTCCATGTTTCCAACTGAAGGTGGTGGGCAATGGGAGAGATGTGGTTGGTCGAAATAGTTCCAAAAATTGTGGATGCAATGTAAAATGTAGCAAAGTAGAATACTAATAATAAGTAAAATTACTTATTTAAAAACAATACTCCAGAAAACACAGGTACACAAAAGAAGCTGCTGAATTTGTGTATTTTTTTGTGTACAACCCTCCTAATCCCCCTTTCTCCGCAACGATTCACAAATCCTGAACAGACAATTCACTGCAACCTCTTTTTTTGTCATTTCAGATTTGGGGTGTAGTCAGCCGCTGGACCCGGGTCCTTGTCGGCAGTACGTGGTGAAGTGGTATTACGACCCAGAGGCCAACGCTTGCGCCCAGTTCTGGTATGGAGGCTGTCAGGGCAATGAAAACAACTTTGACACGGAAGCCAATTGCAGGAATTCCTGCGTCTACACGTAACAGACACTGTTTGGAGAAAAGGGGGGCGTGTGCAAAGCTGGCACGCTCCCGTCAGCGTCACTGTGTATCAGAACGGATGCACTGAGGACGTGGGCCTATTGCTTTATTATCTGACCGAAGCTCAGGCAAACAGCAGCACTGCAACTGTCACACTCCACGGACTGACACTGGGGAAGGAAGTGACGGAAAGCAGCATAGAACCTCTGCACTGTCTCTTAGGCTACGTTCACACTGCAGGCCTTCATGCTTAATTCTTGCTGCGCATATCTAATTTTGTATCACTGTCCAAGGATGTAAACCCATATCTGATACCAGTATGAACTGACAGTGATGTTAACTAACAGTAACAAACTATGTCACATTGGGCGTCTCTCCCAAATACCAACCAAGCCGGCTATTTCACTTTCTTTCCATTGTTGTGTCAAGCTAACGCTGGCTCAGCCGAGCTGCCGTACTTGTGGTCATGGCAGCGCTTCAATTCTAATTCGAGCTTTCAAATACAAAATCTTGCATTGGAAAAAAACTCCATGCTGCTTTTTCTGTTCACACTGATTAGAAAACATCAGATCTGTACCACATGTGAGGGAAAAAAATCTGAATTGAGACAACTTTCAACTGCAGTGCGAACGTAGCCTACTGTACTTCTCTAACTATTCTTGTTACAGATGTAGTCCATGGGCCCCTACCATGTACAAAATGCCCCATTGCTACCGAAGTTTTATATTTCATTTTTGGGTATTACATTCTGGGCTTTTTGTGTTTTGTTCCATATTGTTTTCATGGGTCACTGCCTATAACCATTTCTTTGCAAGAATTGTCCATTTTGCCACGGTCCTTAAAGGACACCTTAATAACTTACAAAACACTGTGAACTAAACAGATTTATGCATATTCTTAACCTGTTTGTTCTTCTGTATTATTTTTATATTATGTTCTAGTTACCTTAGTTGCTTTTACTGAATGTAACAGAAAGTCATTTCTCAAGCCCTAGTTATTTCACTTCATCTTAACAAACTCTATTAACCTTGGTTATGTTATATGTTGTATAAGAAGAAACAAACACTTGACTGTAAAATATATTGTTTAATTGTTTAACACTGTAAAAGCACTAGAAGGAATTGTAAACTCAGACATACTGTTTATCAACAAAGTAAACTTATTTCAATAAATAAAATATGTAGAGATGCCTAGAAATTGCCCATTTCAATAAAGCCTATTCACAAAGTACAATAAACAATCATGTACCAAATGCAATACAATTTTGCAATACAAAAGTGCAATCAGTGTGTTTTCAGTGAATAGCAAGATAGTGGAATAGCAAGATAATAGTACAATAGCTGCTTTCTGTGGAGCAGATAGGAACATATGCTCTATATCCACTTTGTTAGGTACACCTCTCCCTTTACGCAAACAGCTCACACATATAAGTAAAGCATAAGTATAAAGCATGCACACAAGTTCGAGAGCCTAATTTACTGTTTGACCAAATAGAATTAGAATAGGCAAGATCCTGATTTAGTGACGTTGAATGTGGCATGATCATCAGTGCCTGATGTGCGTTTCCAGCATCTCAGAAAAACAGAGACAGATACAAAACACATCCAGTCGGCCAAAACACATGATTCAAGAGGTCAGAGGAGAAAGGCAAGACTGGTTCAAGCAAACAGGCAGACCACAAATATGTAAATAATAACATCATTTGAATGCCACAGTGTATCCCAAAAAGGAGTCATTCCTATGTTCCCAGGGTCCTATGTTCCCCAGATTTATATGGCACATAATGGGAACATGACAAAGGGTCCTATGTTCCCCAGTTCTAGGGTTAGGGTTAGGGGTTAGGGTTAGGGTTAGAGACCTTCAAAATCAAATAAAATGATAACCATTGGTTTTGTTGTGTTTACATAGCTGTTTTGAAGCCTTGTTCCAATAAAAAAAAAACTGGATAATATTTATGAAATATTTTAACTTGAAATGGGTCAAATTTGACCCGAACACAATAGGAGGGTTAATGTGTGTTAACAGAATATTGAACTGGGGAACATAGGACCCTGGGAACATAGATACGCTCACCCTAAAAAAAAACCTCAGACCATGTGCATCCCTTCATGGATACGGTCTAGCTTCCAGTAGGATAATGTGCCACATCATGAAGCATCCATTGTCTCAAAGTGCTTCTAAGAGCAGGACAGTAACTTCACTCCAATGGCCTGCACAGTCCCTAGATCTCAACCCGGTGCAGATCTTTGGGATGCTGGGGAAACTTCAAGTCAGTGTGGACCAAGATCCCTGTGAGACAGGGATGTCCTGCACTTGATATCAAAAGGGGGTCCTACCCGGTACTAGCTAGGCGTACCTAATAAAGTGCCACTGGGTTTATGTTTTAATTTGAACATTTTTTATCTTATTGCTCCCATGAACACACACAAATGATTTCTAAAGAGGGAAAAGACACAGAACAATAAAAGCCCCCTTCTTTGCTGAGGACATAACTGATCTTTGGTAAATGTAGCAATAATTACAGTTCAAAGTCTCTCTTATAAAATCAAGATATACACAAAGATCTGACAGCTTAGCAAAATGGGCCCCCTCTCCCCCCAAAACAGGCATATTTGTAAATTTTTTCCCACTTGAATCAGTCATTGGCATGGATATTTAATAGGGATAATAAGGGTATAATAAGGGTACAAGTTTTAAAATCTCTTAAATACAGTTATTAGAGGTATTTCACCATGTAATGACAGGTTTCTTTGCACTGCATGTCTTAATTATTAAGGATGTAACACATTAATTAATCCAGGCAGAGATAGTGGTACAAAATGCATCCTATCTGCTTTACTAAACACAGTTGGGCTTCATGTCCCTTAACAATTCATTTCCTGTTGGCCTTTTCCTTATTCTGCCCATTTATAGTTTCACAACCTTCATTAGCTATGCTAGGCTGGTTTTGCCAGCTTTGTTTCTTTATTTTAGTTGTGTTAAATTGGTCTACATTAAATTCCAGGCATCATTAAAAAAGTCTAAAAATTGGATTTCTGAAACCTGCAGATACCGTGAGTAATTGGCCCACTTCCTTGTATATTCGAGGGGGGGGCCTGCCCTCCTCCCGTCGTACAGATACTGACATGTTAATTGGACTCAGGTGTGGTCTTAATTTCAGTGTGGTTATCAGGATTAAATCTGTATTTGTACCCGTATGGCCGCAGATGATAAGTCAAGTATTCCAAAGTGTACATCTGAACAGCATAAATGTAGTGAAATGACACTACAAAATCAGAACAGCATTCTGGACCCTAGGAAGAGAAATAAAATAATCAATACAACAAAAAAGAGCATTGCATATGTACAGTGCAAAATAAATTACAATTTATCTTCTGTATCACCAGAAAGTCAGTATAAATACCCATTTTGACTTTGCATAAATGTTGACTGGACAGCCTGTGCCAACGCTGAAAACCCGTGTAAATTAAGCGCCAATATGAAAGTTGTTAAAACGTCCGTAGACGTCCATAGCTGCTACCTTCATTCACCATCATTTTGTGAAATCAGGACGTAAATATCTTTCTGATAGCAGTTCAAAAGTTTACAAAGCTGGCTAAATACAAATTTTCACAGTCCCATAATATCATGTTGTGAAAATTTTGTGCTCATTGGGTTGATGTACTCGGCTACCTCCCGCATGCCGCCGTCCGTCATATGCTTGCTGGGTACAGCTTCTAGCATATACTATATCTAATGCAGATATGGTACACAAATACACCTCAGTATGATCATCTCACCAAATTTAATGAATCTTTTTGTACAGTACAGATACTGCAACACAGTCTCACAAAATTTTGTGAAATATTAACAGACTGAAACGCTGATCATGTGTTGTGGACACGATGTGAAGAATACGTTCCTCCATCACAAAGGGATTATGTGACAATAGCACGAATCGCATATGCTATTTTCACGTTTGTCACCTGAAAAGGTTTGGTTTAGTTGCCTAAACCAAAACCAAGGTTTGGTTTAGTTGCCTAAACCAAACCTTTTCAGGTGACAAACGTGAATATAGCATATGCGATTCAGTTAAGATTAAGATTAGGTTAAGATTAGGGTATGGTTTTGGTCGTGGTTACATAAGAAAAACTTTTGCTGAAAATGGAAACTTCACTCCCAGTAGAACTTCTATAGGGTTTTTCACACAGCACTTAGCCCTGGGCTAAGGAAGCACTTAGCCCTGGGCTAAGAAACGTTTCATACAAGCAAATTCCAAAGTGAGATAACCCTGACTTTAGCCCAGGGCTAGCTGGCCCTACTCTGGTTGCCTGATATCAGACAGAATTGTCAACTTGTTACACTCCATTTCCATCTTCAGTCTGACATTGCCTCCACTCTAACCGATTTCCGTGGGGGAGGGGGATTTGATTTTCCCTAACCAATCACTAGAGACCGACGTATCCGCCTGAATCTAACATCATTTTAAGTCGACACTGATGCGTAGCCATGACAAAATCCAGAGACGGTTCAGAAAGTATAGAGCATCTTTGACAGGCAACTACTCTGGAGCAGGGTTATCCCCAGAAAATCGTTGAAAACCAGGGTTATCCGTTGGCTGTGTGAAAAGGGTTAGAACACTTTGTTTCACTTGTGTGTTGTCCAATCAAATAACTTCTCCTTCACAACGTTGCTAAGCAACGTTACGTGGTATTCCTGGCACAAGTGTTTTTATTACTACAGTTATATTCAGACATGTGAGCCCTGGGCAAATAAAAATGCTGTGTGAATCATTAGCTAAGAGTTAGCCATGGGTTAAATGTTTGTATGTGAAAAGGAGTTAAGCTAACCCTGAGCCAACTGTTAAAAGCCCTTATGCGTTGGGAATTGAACCCTGGAGTTAAGGGTAAATGTATAATCCCGCCCCCCCCCCTCGACCTCCACACCCTTACTTTCCACTGCATTTCAATGTCAGACTACGTCCTGTTTCTGTTTGTCTCCCTCATGTAATCCTTTCCTGGTGGGGGAACGTATTTCTCTCACCTTTTAAGCCATTGTGCTCATTTCACAAAATTTCATGAGGCCAGGCTGAATACAGATTCAAAGTGGGATATTGTAGGTATTGCACTGTATTATGTTGCTTACCTCTACTGGGGTGTAGTGGTCGTAAAGCAGATACCAGGGTCGTGGTCGTGGGGGCTGCCTGACCAGGTAATAGTCTGGGGGGTAGGGATGAAAGGTTTGTCTCCCTTTCAAGTCTCTGGAGTCTGTTGGAGGCACCTTCATGGCTTCCATACATTTCCCCAAAGCTATGTCCTCAATGGTCGAGTAGTGGTCACATTCCCCACTTTTGAATCCCCCTACGAATCTTCTCAGTGCTTCTTTACTGAGGACATACCCTGCACCCCCACTCATGTAGCCTTGCTGGATAAAAGGGGTAAACCTTCTCCCCAGGTACAAAGGTTTCTCCGGATCATATTTCGACAAGGTGTGACGTAGATTCTCAATGACGACGAACGTGTCGTCATCAGCTTTCAGGAACCAGTCCGCTTCGTCCAGGTGGTTCTTGTGGATATACTGAAAGGCTCTGATGGTCTTCCAGTAGAGGTTCTCCCTCCCCTCTTTTCACGTCCAGCCCCACAGTAGGGAAATCGGTCTTATTAGAGCTCATGTACAGTACTTTGTTGCAGCGCTTGGCCCATGTTTCCCTGATGTGTTTGGTTCGGGAGTCCAAGTTCTTGGGTCCCGTCATGATCCAACACAAGATCCGCGTCGTCTGGGAGACATTGGCTGCCTTCCTGCTCTCACCTGGAGTTATTTATTAAGACAAAATATCAGAAATGTGTTGCATGCAAAGACGTCCTTCCTTTAAAGATTGGTCCTCAGAACCTGCACCTGCTAGAGTAACCACATACAAACAGGTGTCTTATTGACTAAGGGTGTCTTATTGACTATATTAAAATGGGGCAAACATCTATATCTATAGTAAAAAATGATTGTGGATGAACGGCATCGTATTTGCAAATTTTGACACTAGATTAGTATTAAGCCACAAGGTGTGAGAATACATTGCTTTTTCCATGTACACTATACTGAACTTTATGACATGAAAAATGCAACATTACTGTATTGATGCCTACGGAGCCCCTAAGGGGACATGGGCAAAAAAAAAAAATCTTTATGTTTTTGGTGCACACGGAAAACTATCCCGTGCGCATGCAATACTTTCTCGTGAGCACGATAAACTTTCTTGTGCCCATGGGATAGTTTCTGGTGTGCACCAGATAGTTTTCCGTGCGCACCAGAAACTTAAAGATTTTTTTTTTTTTGCCCATGTCCCCTTAGGGGCTCCGTAGATGCCAGATGTGAAGGAGAGAGAATTTAGTTTATTTTAGTTATGTTTTTTTTGCTTTAACATATATATATATTATTATATCCCTCATTATTTGTCTATCTGCATCACACTGATCTGAATAATTGCTGCTATTATTACTATTACGCCATATCAGGGCATTGCTGCAATTTGAGACTGAGAAATTCTGCACTTTAAGACTGAAAATCCTGCAAATCATACTGAACAATTGTTGCTTCTCACTGAACAATTTGCTGCTATTATTACTATTGTTTCATATCAGGGCATGTTGCAATTTACAGTTTGGGCCCACTTGGCATCTTGTTTGTTTTTCAGATTTTTACAGTCTTATTCCTATCCTCAACCTTTGCTCACTTTATATCTATATTTAACAGGGACCTGAGTACCTCATTTTGTTCCCTTTCATGTACAACATGTTTTGGAATGACAATAAAACATCCTTATCCTTATCTGTATGTACAAGTTATAAAACTTGAAAATTCAATAAAATGTAAATCATAAAAAAAAAAAAGTTCTGTATGCACAGTACCTGGGAATTTTAGACAATTATTAACAATGCAACACCTTTGTCAGGTGACCAGGCTTTTGGCTCTGAAACAACCTGCCTGAGAAGCTTAGACTAGCAGAATCATTATATCTTCTAAATCACTTGCAGTAATACAATTTTTTCATTAGACTTGGTTTTATTTGATATCTTTTATCCTATAATTTTTTCCCAGTATATTATTTTCATCCCCTATTCTATCTTTTATCTTGTGGTATCATTTTGTTTTTACTCTTTTTGAAATAATTTTATTAGTATGATATTTGCTTTTATTACATTGGTAAAGCACTTTCTAAATTCAGTATTGAATAAAAATACTGTTGTTATTGTTAACATGATTAACATGATTATTACTACTATCAGCTTTCAGGAACCAATCTGCGTCATCCAGGTGGTTCTGGTGCATACACTCAATTCTTACTAATATTATTAGTAGTAGTAGTAGTATTGACATTATTATTAACATTACTAACATTATTATTGTTATTTCTTCTCTGATTGCTGGTTCTGTTGTGATTCATTCATAAGTACAGAGTCACAAACATACAGTATGTGACACAAAACGACAAGGTAATCAGAGTCTACCTGTGTAGGCATGCGGCTGAACTGGTCTTTTAACTTGCCCCACGCCGGCATCTCTCCGAAAGAACATAACCTGCTCTGGCGTCAAGCCAGAGTCAAAGACAAATCGAAAGGAAAGAAATCCCATCAGCAGTCCGATGGTAAAGATCAAATTAGGTATAATGTGCCTCATTCTCCTTGATTCACACCTGACCCTATAAGACACAGAGAGAATTTGACAAGCAAAAAGTTATGTAACTATCTTGAAAAGGGGTTATGTACTGTACACTCAGAATGGATAAATCAAAGCACCCTAAACCGTGTGCTACAGTGTGATAAAGTGTGGCATGTTAAGCCATTATGTTATAATTACGACCATTGTTTGATCAATGAATTAATCAGTACAGATTACATTTATGTGTGATTTTCATTAGAAGTCACCTTACCTTCTCGCAAATGTGCTTCAAAAGAAAGTTGTTTTTTTCCTTTTTTCCTTCAGAGGACGATGGTGGAGTGCGCAGCCATGGAACAGTAAATTAAGGTTGGTCATTCTGCATGTGGCATATAAGGCTCAGACAACTATGATAAGCACCCTTTGAAATGGGTTACTCCCCTCTGCTGGAGAAAGCTGAGGAACAAGTTGAGCAAGTTGTCTGTTTTCACCTCAGCCCAGTAAAATCTCTATCATATCATTTTACTTCAGCCTCTTTCAAGTCTATTAACCTCTGTATTTCTCTATGGGAAAATATCTCAAGTGCAAAATAATACTCCTTTAAAGGTTACTGAAAATCTCTGATACACAATGTATTTGAAAGGGTGTAACAGCAGCATGTAAGTACAAAGTGTACAAATGTAAATGACAAGTGAAAACTAGCAGAGTGCTAGTTAAGCTTGCCAAGTGGGAGCATGGGGTGAATAATGCAATACTGTTTTCCACATAGAGATATAACAGTGTTATATCTACAAGTACTATTATACAGTGTTATACTGTATCTCTATGGTTTTCCATTAGTTGTGCTGATGTTGTTATATATACTACTTTTTATTTCATTTATTGTTATGGTTAAAGCAAAACAAAGATTTTACAGCTTCATTTCAAGGAAAAGGTATTTCAAAGTAAATATGAGTAGTTCAGAAATATTAAATTACTGAGCTGAAATCGAGGTAAAAAAAAATGATACAATATGAAACAATATATTGCCAAAAGCCAACAGTAACTGTACACTGTACCAGTATACTTGTTATTCTCTCCTGATCACATCATAGTTATCATAGTTATATCCTCAGCTTGTGGGTTATATACTACTTTTTCTGCTCTGTCTCTCCATTGCTGTGGTATTGTTTCATTGCCATTTAATATTAGCACCTTTTTAGATTACCAGAGGTGCCTCTAAATTAGTTAGGTTAGATTTTCCTTCTTCTGTTTTCTTCTTGTTAGTCATGTGATATTCAAGTTGTTCTGATTAAGCTCTAGGCACTGACCTGACAGATAAGTGTATCTTTTTGAAGTGTACTATGGAGCTTTGTACAATTTTTGTGTGCACATATGTGTATATATGGTGTATTTTCTGAGGACTATATTGTGCACTTTTACTATGCATTATATGTTTTACTATTTGCTGAGCATATTTTTCTCCTCTCTATATGCTATAAAGTATGATGTTTATTTACCTGATGATTCTGTTATGGCATATGTAGGTGGTTTAGAATATATTGTACATATTTATTATAGTTACAGGGTTCATTGTGCATATTCTTTGTAATTACAGGGCTCACCATTTTATGTATTTCTTTTTCTTTTTGGTTCACCATTTTGTAATCGCATGACCTGTCAGGTGACCCCTGGAGACAGGTATTTGTAAGGTGTGTCTCTCCATTTGTTTCATGTCTGAAGAAGGGCTTGCGCCCGAAACGTCACATGGTGGTATACCAATAAATGTTCATGGGAGCATTATCTAGTGTGCGGACTCTATTTTTCCGTTTTTCACCTGTAGGCTACGTACTGTCCAGCACCTAGTATTCATCGCGTTTGGATGTGCGTGCTTTTGTAACATTTTTACAGCCACTCAGGCAGTCAGTCAGTCAGTCAGTCAGGTAACGCTTAGTGAGATGTCACTTTGTGAGATGGCCTCTCGCCTACATTGAGTCCCATACACTGATAATGCTATATTGGATCTCACACACAGAGCCACACTCTTCGCCGTCAATTTACAGACATCTTCTGCTGTCCTGCAAACCTTGACGGTAGGTCACGTTACACACCTGTGGTGTATGACGTTGGTGGTACATGTAATTTAACCGATAAACATGGATTAATGTATTGCGCTAGCCGAGCATTGCTCCCACACTGAGCCCCACTCTCTGCCGTTAATTTACATACCTCCACTTCCGTTGCCGTATATACTTTAACGTGAGGCAACGTTATTACCTGTGGTATCTAAGTGACGAGGAATTATTTAACCGATAACTGTGTTGTAGCCTAATGCTTCAGTGCATTGAATTGAATTGAACATACACACCATGGGTCTGGATCTGTGCTTGTTTCATTATGGTAGTGTTCTCTTCAACAAGAGATTAATCCTTCTTTCTTTCAACAAAGAACTTAAACATCTGTTACCACTGCAGCTTCAGCTCACCATTAGGTGGAGCTTCTGTAACCTATATGTTGGTTTGTGGGTAAGGTGGACATTTCTTCACTGAATTAGATTCAGAGCTCCGGTGTTTATCCTGGGGGATTATAACTACTAACTAATTATTAATAAGTTGCAGACTGGACAACGTTCTGCCATCATTCCAACAGTATGTGGACATTCCCACCAGAAAACATCTATATATATCCCAACTCCAAACCCAGGATTACTCCCCAAATAAAACAGAGCCTGAAAGAGAAGCATAAAGCTTTCAGGCTCAAAGACTGGGCTGGTCTCAGGACAGCAAACTGCACCAACACAAGCTTTCCAGATGGTGAAAACCCTGACTGGATGTGAACCCAAACACAGTCCATCTACATCACCTGACACAGAACTTCTCGCCACTCAGCTGAACTCAGTCTTCACCCGTTTCGACACTCAGGACTTCACAGACGAATGCGTCAAAGAGCTGAGAGCCCTCCCTCCACTGGACCCCAACGAGCCGGCCCCTTTCTCAGTGGAGGACGTAAGGCGCCAGCTTAGCCGGTGTAAGCCAGGCAAGGCCCCGGGGCCCAACAGCATCCCGGCAAGGGTGCTGAAGACCTGCGCCATGGAACTCTCACCAATTCTTCACTCACTCTTCTGCGAATCCTACCGGTCTGCTACAATACCCACCCTCTGGAAAACCGCAACGATAATTCCAGTGCCCAAAAAATCCCAACCATTACCGCCCCATTGCCCTCACATCCATAATAATGAAGCGCCTGGAGAATCTGCTGCTACACACCATCTTGCCAATTCTCAACCAACAACTGGACCCCCTCCAATTTACCTACAGGGCCAGGAGGGGCACAGAGAATGCTGTGGCCTGCCTGCTGCACCTCCCCCTCCAGCACCTGGATTCCCCAGGCACCTTCGCCAGGATCCTCTTCGTGGATTTCAGCTCTGCTTTTAATACCATCCAAAGACATCGGTTGATCCGGAAGCTACATCAACTCTACCTGTTTCTTTAACGTGTTCTCTGTCACAAACCGGGTTAAACGTACACGCATAATCAACACTGCTGCCAAGATAATAGGTCTCCCCACTCCCAACCTCTCAGAGCTCAACTGTAAGGCCATCACACGCATAGCAAATACAACAGCACAGGACATCACACACCCACTCAATCGCCACTTCACTGTACTGCCCTCTGGGTGCAGGTACAGGACCCTGAGGTGCAGAAGGGCTCGCTTTAGCAAAAGCCTGATACCCGCAGCCATAGCAGCCCTAAACAGGGTGACTCGCTAAGGGAACTATGAGTCTTGTCTTTTTATGTTGCCCGCCACTATTATCTGCTGCTGTGTTATACTTTACGTATTGTTGCTGTCTGGTATTGTTGTGTGATGATGTATGGAAGGTGTATTGTCGGTTCTCCTTGTGATGCACAGTTACTGTCTGCTATTGTTGTGTGATGATGTGTGTAAAGTGTATTGTTGGTTCTCCTTGTGATGTACAGTTTTGTGGAAAAGAATTTCCCCCCGGGGACAATAAACTAAACTAACTAACAACTATTCAATAGCAGGCCATTTGATCACTGCTGGAATGGCAAGAGAAGAGGTTTTAATATAGGCTACAATCATAAATCAAATGTTGTGCTATATTGGGAATAAAACATATAACCTTATTCATTTTTTTCCTCCTCATTTTCTTCCTACCTCTACATTCTCCTCTCTCTCTCTCTCTCTTTCTCTCATTCAAATTCAATTCAAATCTGCTTTATTGGCATGACAGAAAGGATCTATGTTGCTAAAGCATTTGAAAAGGATAAAGTCAAACAAATACTGGATAATAAATAGTGCTGTCAATCGATTAAAAAATGTAATCGAGTTAATCACAATAATAGGCTGTGATTAATCATGATTAATCACAAGTTTAAAATGCTAGTATTTACTTGGGGGAGATAAAACAAAAACATGTGGTGTTGGAATAAAGAAATGCATGAAACTGGTTAGAGGAATCACAATCAAATTTATTTTTTACTTTATTATAACATCTCATCTTAGTTTTGATGATTTCTGAATTAGAATTAGAATCTCTTAATTTGCCGAGTAAAAAAGTAAAACACAACTTTGGTTTTATCTAAACTTCCATATGGAAGCTTTTTAAAACGAAATTTGCCGTTCAGCATCCGCGCTGGAATTACGGGAGGAAGTTGGGGGGCAAACTTGGTAATATGATTAATTTGCGTTAAAAAAAAATGAATGTGTTAAGGTTTCCAGATTAATTGCGAGCGTTAACGCGTTAATGTTGACAGCCCTAATAATAAACAAACAATTCTAGAGAGTCTATACATACCAACAATAGCATGTAAAAGTAATTCAATACATTCACAATACACTCACTCAATTCTCTCTCTCTCTCTCTCTCTCTCTCTCTCACACACACACACACACACACACACACACACACAGACACACACACCAGCTGCCCAACACCACCTTCTCAGGGTTTTTACCCATTTGAATGTGGACTCCCATACCTTGCCATACCTTGTTGTAGCGCTGTTCCCTTCCTCCACCTCTCTCTCTCTCTCTCTCTCTCTGCCCGCTATTGGTCTCCGTGGAACTGTTTGAAGCATGCAAATGTCCCAGAGCGACTGAGAGACAGAGCATACCCGTAACCATAGGAACTCAAGGTGTGTTTCCAAAGGGCGTGCCATAGGTTTCTCCTCCATGACTACAGACCCACAAATACAATATACAGTACAGGCTACACCCCCTACACAATATTGTATATTAAACAAAGTGAAAGTTATTCACAGAATTCATCCTGTAAAAACATAAAAAAGGATTAAAGTTGCCTCTGATGACAAATGTGTATTTTGTAATTCTTGCCCTGAAACAACTGAACATTTATTTTGGAAATGTTATTATGTTAGATGTGGGCTTCAGGACTTCTTATGGACAAAACCAACTCTGAATCTCAATCTCACAAGCAAACCATCTTTCAATGTATTTAACTGAATTGAAAGCATATTTTAATATCACTGAAAAATGTAACAACCATAAAGCAAAGAGAACAAAATTTATACAAGATTTACAGAACAAGATTTATAGCAAATATGGTCTTTCATTTATATAATACCCCCATGTGTGGAAGTCACACATGGGGGAAGTCCTTGGTATCTGCCCCCGAATTTCAAAATGGAAAAGATGGCGGCTTGTTTGGAAGCTTTCTATTTGGTTCACTTAAATAGGACTGAGTTTGGTTCCTTTAAAAAGAACTGTGAAAACACCCTTAGTGTATGATGAACACTGAAAAAATAAATAATTGTTTCAGCTGAGTGCGATACATGAGTTCATCAAGTTAACATCCCAATCTTTCCAGGAAGGCAACAATGGCATAACCAGACAGTGTGTGCTCTGTATCTCTATGTGCCAGTCAAACTCCATAGAGGCGTATGGATGTCTAGAGGTTTTTCTGTGTCACCCTAATAATTACAGCCTAGTTCTATTATTAATTATTATTGATTAAGAGGTAAATTTAAACTAGAAATAACCGCCTCGCGGTTGTATGCCGCCGCCAATAAACTTTGTTTTATCATTGCAAGGACAGTCTTTATTTATTGAAGATATATATTTAATGTGATTATTAGGTCAACTTAAAGGATTTTGGTGTCTGCAAAAGTAAGTTTTTCCTCCGTTTTTGTAGAATGACCCAAGATCGTTTTCTCAGCTACAGTGGTAAGCAGAACGTTATGATGTCACAGTGAAGTTGACCTTTGAACTTTTGGATATAAAATGACATCACTTAATAATTTTATCCTATTAGACATTTGTGTGAAATTTTGTCATAATTAGCATATGAATTCTCGAGTTATGGCCAAAAACGTCTTTTGTGAGGTCACAGTGCCCTTGATCTTTGACCACCAAATTCTAATCAGTTCATCCTTGAGTCCAACTGGACGTTTGTGCCAAATTTGAAGAAATTCCCTCAAGGCGACCACGCCCACTTAGGAGACAGGAAGTGTATACCATTTCATACCACTGGCACAGCTTGTAATGCGTCATCTTGTGTGTGTATAGAGCATCTTTGGCGCAGTTTCATTAGTAGTCTAGCTGTTAGCCAAAATGTTTTGTTAGCTTTGAGCAAACTTCAAAAATGCCACACCTGTTATGCAAAATTGATTTGCTTTGTAACTAAAATATTTGCCATTTGACTGCTTGATTAACCTGACCTGAATAACAGGTCTTGTGCCGTGGGAAAAATACCTTGCATCATTACACAAGTTCAATCCAGTTTATTCAGTTTGCATTGTGGCTGTTTCATGTCACCTCTATAAATATTTGTCTGCTCGCAGTTGCGAATTCTGACCAGAGTAGCTGCTGACATGCCAAGTTATTACATAGAGCTTTAATTTGCCAATACGGCCGTTTTATTCAGGTGGTGACAATGTTGCTTGAAGAAAGCAATTTTCAAGTTGAGAGGGTCAGAGGTTGATGTTCAGACAATGGACACTAATACACCAGTTCAAATGTCGGCTAGCTAGCTAGTTGGCCGACTTCCTTCCTCACTCTCTGACGTATCATCTGGTGTTTCCTGTGTTTCTCCGGAAGTTAGGGGGTAAAGGGGATATGACAGGCGACCAAATGAAACGCACCGTTACCTTGAATAAAATTACGGATTTCTCTGGGTTTGGACATTGTTGGAAACATTTGAGATAATGTAAGTACACGACTATATACTATACTTAAAATATATAACATAGGTCTAGTCGTTTTTAGATATTTTAATGCTGAAATGTTACATATTATACCTTTGACTTTAAATAACTAAATATTTATTTCCGACTGTCAGTCTAATGCTCTTCATTCAGGATGCAGCGTAACGGGTGCAAGCAACTACTTGGAGCCATACAGTTAGATGCAAAAGTATTGGGACAGCTGTGTCCAATTGCTCGTTTTTCCTCTGTATAATCAAATTTGTAATTCAGATCAAACAATGATTATGATGCAAAATTCACAATGTCTACATTTATTTCATGACGTTTGTTTAAACTATATTACAACAATGGCATTCAGTGAGTCAGGTCCCCCTATTTTAAAGTTCCCATATGGTTTAAAACAGGATTTCCCTCTGTGATGATAAAGGAGTTGGATGGTGTATCTAAACATGGTGAAAGTATCAAAACACACGGTTGCCAACTAAATCCACACAATCCATATTAGAAAAGCGAGCCTCTAAACAAGTTGTTTGGACTTCCGTAACTTTGTGGCGTCACAAAGGTTCGCTCATTATCATTTTTGTAAGAAATAATAGATTAACAAAGTGTTTTTTGTGAGAGACCCATCATCATCTATCACGCCATTATCTTCTGCACATGTTTTGTGATACCAATGGCTCCAGACCGCACAGGACAGCCACTCTTCTGCGCTTTTGGGATCGTCTCTGTCCCCATATGCATGGTGGCAGATGGTGCATGGCTCCTTCTTCTTCTTGGGATTTGGCTTTGGCCCTTTTCCCTTGCCCTTCCCCTGAAGGTAGGCGAAATGTTCATGGACGGCGGTTTTGATCTTTTCCGGATGGTGGTTGGTCTTTCTTGGACTGGAACCTGGACCAAGTCCTTAAATGAGACTGCTGCTTCCTGCACGGCCTGTACCACTGCCATCTCCACCTCAACCTCATGTGCCAGAGGTAGTACAGCATCCTGGGGCACTGAAGAGGGGCATGCATGGGGGGGGCCTCAGGACGGAGGTGAGGAGGGTGCACGGCTGCCTGCACAGCATCCTGCAAGGGGTGGGCCTCAGGACGGAGGTGAGGACCTACTCAGTTCTCTGGCCCTCATCTGTAGTTTTCTTGTCTTGTATCTTTTAGCTTATAAAGTAGACTCTACAAACACTTCAAAGGATATAACCCATATTTTACACTCACCAGCGGACATCTTGAGACGCGACGAGTCGAACATTTCTCCACACAATACACAAACATCAATACTTTTTGTAGGTGTTTTAGGTCCAGACGACATTTTGGCTAATTTCTATAAACAGATATCTACATATGAGACGTCATCTCTCAACTCCAACTCCATTCTCGTGTCTCATGTTGCTAATCGGACTGTAAACAATGACCGGCGCATGGAAGAGGAAGTCTTGGCCCAGATGTCCGCTGGCTACACCGGAAACCCCAAAATATTGGCCGTCGCCCCCAGAGTCTAATCGTCATCAGACCGATAGACGATGGGTTCCGAGATTGTTCTTGATGAAACTACCTGCTTAAGCCTTCGTTTGACATTTAGTCAACTCAGAGTTGCCTGTCTGTTTTAGCTTGCATCTCAAACCAATGAATGGAAATCACGATCAAAACAAAAAATGTAATTCATGCATTGACTTAGGTAAAATCACTGATCTCCTGGTAAGTGAATGTCCACTGGCTGCAACAAGGATCCTGTCCATGTGTGTGACTTCTAGCCTACTGCCTGGTGTACAAACCAATCATGGAACATTTGGCATCTGTCAAATTCTGCTGAAACCACCCAGGTTTAGGCTAGTTGCAGTGGGTTGCTGAGTCTCGAAACATTTTGAAGCAGTTTACCTGATTGCTAGTTTGTTTACCTGGCCTCTGTCAAAAGTCCAGCTAGTATCAACTTTTTAACAGACTTATATTTTCACGCACTGATCTCTATCAATCCATGCCATCCAGCAATGCACAGGTCGCAACAAGGTACATTCATAACTAGTAATTTTTATGTAGTACAAATGCACATGTGAACGCCACCATATTGCGGCGTAAACAGTCTATGGGCGTAAAGAGCGCGTACCGTAATTAGGCACCGCAGTGCGCACTGGGCACAAACAGCCCGGATGCCTCTGACTTGAGTCCACTTGGATCCATGGAGCTAGTGGATTTTCTAATAAACCATTTTTAAACTCTTAACTACCTGTGCTATATGTGCTGCCCTGGAATGAGAGGACGTTAAAGTTTACTGTTACTTTAGTGTGCCACCTTTGGCTTAGGATCTTTTTAGAACTGCCTGGGGGATGAAACCTTTCTTAGCTTTCATGTGCGGACTGGGAGAAGAGCTTCATTTTTGTAGCAAAACACTGGGATCAGGTTACTGGTAATTAACACATTAAAGACTACACAACTTTTTGGGAGCCAATATATGAAAATCATCTCTGTGTCTCTGGTGCATAAATCTACCTTGTGCGCTTGCTAACGCTTTAGCATACAGTATGTTAAAGGACAACTCCAGCGTGATTTGAGTTTTTGCAAATTTTTGACATTTTACATCCCTTTAATGTTGACTGTTTTTACATGCATGTGCTACAATTAAAGATATTTTAAAATCAGTTTTGCCATACCGCTTGGGCTCATTCACTCCCATTCAATTCCAAACGGCATAGAAAACAACACTGAAGACTTAATTCAGTCAGTAAAGGTAGTCCATCACTGTGAACGAGAGGTTGCAAGAGCTAAGACGAGACCGACTTACCACCGTTTTCTACTTGTAAACAAATATACCGCTTCCAGGTCATTACATGTCCGATTTCTGCATTTTCCACTCCAAAATAAAACTTTTAACCACTAGAACACAACAACTATAACAACTTAAACGTGGAGCCAATCGGATTTAAGTTTTGGTCGGTCGGTTGGTCGGTCGCATGCAACACGCAATGAGTCATATTTTGGGCTCAAACATATGGGAGAGTCATACACTTTTATTTTAACAAAATATGTTCTTCAAACATAAAGTGTTCTATGGTTTAGTAAAATAGCCTCTTACTGTAATGTCTGAGAGGTTGGAGAACACTTTGGGAGGGACCGTGCCTCCATGCAGAACATTTCAAGATCCTTGATATCTTAGGTTTGTGCTTGTGGACTGCCCTCTTCAATTCAGACTGCAGATTTTCACTAGGGTTCTGGAGACAAGATGGCTATTGCAAAACATCGATTCTGTGTTCCTGCAACCATTTCTGTGATGATTTTGATGTATGTTTGGGGTCGTTGTCTGGTTGAAAGGTCCTTCCACGGCCAAGTCTCAACCTCCTGGCAGAGGCAACCAGGTTTTGGACTAAAATATCCTGATACTTAGTGGAATTCATTATGCCATCGATCTTAACAAGATCTGGACCACTAGCAATAAAACAGCCCGAAAACATCAAAGATCCTCCACCATATTTCACTGTGGGCATCCGGTGCTTTTCCTTGTATGCAGTCGTCTTTTGTCGCCAAACATGCCGATGGTTCCATTTTGGTCTCATCTGACCACAACACACAATTTCAACTGTAGTTGCTTGGCAAAGTTCAGGCGCTTCAGTTTATGGGTTGCACTCAGTAAGGGCTTCTTTCCTGCAACCCTTCCAAAGAGTTTGTTGACATGGAGGAGGATTTTGACACTTGATAACCTCAGCATTCCACTCAACTGTGCAGTTGTGAAACTGTAATCCTTGGGTTCTTCTTTGCCTCCCTCACCATCTTCCTCCCTGTTCATGGGGACAATATGCACATGCGTCCTCTTCCTGGTGAATTTGCAACTGTTCCATATTTCTAAAACTTTTTGATTATTGCCCTGACTGTGCTTAGTGGTATTTAACTATCTGTCTCTGAGTTGAAAGCTCTTTGATTTTCCACATAGTGATGGATAACAAATGGATTTTACATGTATGCAACCTCATATTTTGACCCCAGTGAAACAGGAAATGATGAAAGCAATACAGTTTCTGGATTCTGAGATCAATTAAAAAGAAAACAATAGAATTTTATTTATTTTATACAATACATTTTGCTCATTTTCATGAAAGATGACAATAATTCTGGAGGTGACTGTATATGGATATTCCTGTATGATAATTTCAGAATTTTATAATGCATCAATTCACAGTAAATGAAAAAAAAATTGACTGACATGGACTGATTGCAATGCAACACTGAATTCACCCTCCAGTGGTTAAAAATGTTACCACCCCCAGTCTAAA
Organism: Centroberyx affinis; assembly: GCF_046629955.1. Taxonomy (NCBI): domain Eukaryota; kingdom Metazoa; phylum Chordata; class Actinopteri; order Beryciformes; family Berycidae; genus Centroberyx; species Centroberyx affinis. The sequence continues at coordinate 236,260 of NW_027278926.1, forward strand.
GATTGAAATTTTGGGGGTGGGTTTAAATTTATGACACTCCACCCCGTTCCTCTTCTCACCAATCCAGCCCAACCCCCCAATAGTTTGGGAATTTGAAAAAATGTCTGGAAAAGTATGGAAAATGTTGTGGTTCAGGTCCGATACACACATAATTATAGCTTTTATGTTGTTGTAGAGCCACTTTTGAGTCCACAGTTTTTGTTGTGAAGAATAATGTTCAGATAGAGGGACGCTCTTATTACCCAGCCACTGTCAGCATGCATTATATCAAATACCAACCAAAATCAAATCCAGTCAAGAACATGGAATGAAAACCGTGTAGGAACCCTGCCAATCATCTCACATATTCTGATATTTGTCGCTGTGAAGAACAATCTTCATCTATACAGTGATATGACCTAGTTAGCAGGGGCAAGATGTCTATCTGTGTAAATCATATTGAACACCAGACAAAATCTTCAAAACAAATCAATGTCTGAAAAAAGTATCTGAAATAAGTAATAACACTTTTCATTTCATAATATCACTTTTCACAATGTCTCAGCCGCCTGTCAATCAAAGTGAATGGGGCTGGTCTTGCCCCATGGGCCAAATGACATTAAAAAAGTCATAATATTACGGGAATAAAGTGGTAATTTTGAGAAAAAATTACTTTAATATATTTAATATTACTTAATTATTTAATATTACTTTAATATATTATCAGCACCTGGATAAGGACCTGACACCACGGGAGAGAAGAGGAGCAGTTCACTTCCCCACAGAATCCCGACAGCTGCCAACAGCACCCAGCACTTCAGCTACACTCAGCTAACAGCTAACAGGTAATTGTAGGGAAATTGTTTGCTAACTCTAGCTATGTTTAGCATGCATTCCTATGATTCCCACTATGGATGTCAATTTGGGGTAATTTTTCTTGGCCCAACATCTGTCATTGACCCTCATTATTAACAGTTAACTGGGGAGATTATTAAACTACTTCCTGGCTCTTCTACCATGACAGGCGATACTGTCTTCTACTACGATTCTGTTCGATTCTACTACAACTCTAGTATTTTTACTGTAGCTCTACTGTCTTATAGTATGACTCTACCCCACTGATGTTGACCTGGTTTCTTCTGTGTGTATGTGTGTGTGCGTGCAGTGAGCTAGAGGTTTTTTGTTAGACCTCCTGGAGATCTGTCCTCTCTGTCCTGTCTGTCTGAGGAACCCAGACCCGGACCGAAGCCCCCAGTCTGAGCAGAGCACAGTGCTGGGAGCTCCTGTTCTTCTCCAGCAGAACCTGATGGAGCAGGTGGGAAGAGGGACCAGAGCCCCGTGGGCTTTGTGGAACCGATTAATTCAACATTGATTTGTTAGGCTAACTTTAGTCTGGATTTTCATAGTAATCCTCGTTTTTTTCAATGTGACCATGGCATCCCTCTCTGTGAAGTTCTCAAGACTATTCTTGATGCAATCTTGGAACCCATCGTCTATCGGTCTGGCGACGATTAGACTCTGGGGGCGACGGCCAATATTTCTGGGTTTCTGGTGTAGCCAGCGCACAGCTTTCCATTTACAAATACTTCGAGTAACCTGTGAGGGTTAACCTGTGAAATTTGAAACAGCTGACCTTTAAGTAGGCTACTGTCCCAGTACTTATGCTAACTTGAAATAGGGGGACTTGACTCATCGAATGGCATTGTTGTAATATAGTTCAATGTATGTTTTAAAAAAAAAACCCACATGAAATAAATGAAGACATTGTGAATTTCGCCTTGTAGTCACTGATTTGATCATCTGGAGCTGTGAAAAGAAAAGTTAATAAATTTAACAAGTTAACGAACAAAGTTAACAAATCAATCTCGATTCATTGGTCATAATTATGTTTGGTTGACAAAAGTCACAATTATGTTTCTATTAGGTTTTATTGCAGTACACTTTGTTGTTATGTTGGTTATTGTTTATCCAGTTAAAAGCCACTTTTCTGGCAAAGTATATGTAGTTAATAATTAATCACAAATAAATGTATATTTATCTGTGGCAAAAGTGAAATAATTATTTTATTCTGCTTATTAGATTGCAATAATCCTGAAAGGCATATAATACAGTCCCGCCCCATTTCCCTAATTGTTTTGTGCACTTATATGTTAATATGGTATTTAAGTTCCATGGCACTATTATTTAACCTTGCACTCTAGCTGAACACACTGAAATTCTATTATTTCAAATACTGAAACTCTTAAAACGTCATTCATATCCATAATTCAAAGTATTCTGTTACATTACCACACGGCTTGGTAGGAAAATAACAGGTGATTGTAATAAATGAACAGGTGATTATAATCAAATCACAGCCACGGCCAATGAGCTGTGTACATGGTAAACTACCATATAGGTAATGCATGTGACATCATGGGAATACTATGAATATGACTCGCCACCAGGGGTCAGTATAAAGAAATACACCACTTTAACTCACAGAAGGACAGGGCAAGGTATCATTTCCTGGATAAACAAGGACATGTATTAAGTAACTCTCATTGGGAAACTGAAAAGTAACGTTATTCACCAACTTCATGGCGACTTCTGTCCATGTCTCCAAAGTCCGTTCGTTGTACAAGAGGATTCTTCTCTTGCATCGATTCCTACCGATAGATTTAAGAGCCATTGGTGACCAGTATGTGAAAGACGAGTTCAGAAGACATAAAGGTGCAGCTGCCGGAGAGGTGAAGGGCTTCATGATTGAATGGGAGGTAAACAATTTCACAGTTACACACTACACAATACCTGACATGGTCGTGTAACCTAATTACACTGCACCATAGCCCCGACAACGTTCCGTTCAATGTCGTATGGACAGAACGTTAGGCCAAATTCTATTAAAAAAAAATCTCGCAGTTAAATATTCCCTTGCGTATTGGCAGACGTACACACCTGTTACAACGTGAATTAAAACCTCTCAATAATTGGGATCCACTCAATTCGGCATACATTCAATTCACCAAACAGCACTTATTTCAATTAAGGTTTAACTTTTTTTTTTTTACTGGTTCGCCTGTCCTACAACCATCTTCCACCAGAATACACCGTGGTTGGTAGGTCGGTACAGTCTGAACCAACCTGAACAAATGGATTTAATTCAAGTAAAGCGCTGCTTTGGTGGAACATATATATGCCGAATTTACCAGAACACCCTAACAATTCGTGAAAGGTCTTAAATCGTATTCTATCAGGTTTGTAGGTTTGCCGACGAGCAAGTCTACATGATACGTTTCTCGTTACCCTCCGCACGCAAGAGCCACTGTTCAGTATGTCCCGTCACAAAGCTTTGTAATGTTTGGGTGGTAATGCATTGCTTGTTATGGCAATTCCTTGCCACAAGATGGCAGAGCGGTTTCACTAAAATACCATAATGCTAAGACAGTGATTCTCAACCTTTTTCATATCAAGGACCCCTAATTTAGTCCACATTAGGGCCACGGACCCCCGTTTGATGAGATTTTGTCTCTCGGACCCAAATGTGAGAATATTTTTATTGTTAGATATGATTTTGTCCAGAATTCCGTGACTATCTGTATTGTAGGTAGAGAGATAAGAGTGAAACTATGATCAAAACAATCATTCTTCTACACTCTGTGTTAGCTTCTTGTAAATGAAATAATGGTGAAGTTTAACAGTTGGGTAACCCTAACCCTGCTGGGGACACCCTGGAACCCACTCAAGTACCCCTGGTGCTCCCGGGACCCCACGTTGAGAACCACTGTGCTAAGAAACTTAGAATTGGGCATCACTCTAGGTTCAGTTTTGGGTTCCATTTTTCCACTATACAAATCATCAGAGTCAATAGGAGACACCTATGCTGGTTAAAATCTCGTAATTGCTGAACAATTATGATTGTTGGGGCAGCGGTAGTCTAGAGCAGTGGTTCTCAACATGGGGTCCGGGGACCACCAGGGGTCCTTGAGGGGGTTCTAGGGGGTCCCCAGCAAATTGATGAATTGTTAAACTTCACCATTATTTCATTTACAATAAGTTAACACCATTAGAGAATGTAGAAGAAAGACTATTTTGATCGTAGTTTCACTGTTATCTCTCTACCTACAATACAGATAGTCATGGAATTCTGCAAAATCATATCTAACAATACAAATGTTTTCAGATTTGGGTCAAATGGGGGTCCTTGGATGGGATTGGATTTTCTTTTTTTTTCCACAATAGTCATAGCTGCTCCCTCTAGTGTTTGGAAGTCTTCATGGCCTATTTACTGGAATAACTGTGACGCTAGAGCCTGACCAATACAGGATTCTTTAAGAGCAAAATTAGCAATTAACATTGGTTTAGTATTTATGTATATATTTTCAAGTATACAAAATGATCAGTGTTTTTGTTGACTTGACTCAGCCCGCCGAAGCGCTAGAGTTTAGTTTTGTTTTAGGTTTGTTTTTGGTTGTTAACCTTGCCTATTTAATTTTTTTTTTTTGTGCTTGTAAAAGCAAGAATAACTGTTATAATTATTTTAAAGTACTTGCATTTGATTTTAAGAAGAATAAGTTGACCTGACCTGATCTGTCCTACTGACCCTGATGCTTTGCCAAGAGTAAGAGGGCCCTGCTGCCAATTTCTCAAAAATCTTGGTTGGTGAGGAGTTGGATTGACATTCTATTCACGTTCACAATCTGTTGGCACTTAGGCTAATTATTCATAAATCTCTAGTGACATAACATAGGTTTACAAAAGAACCTGCTGTCAATCATAGGTTTACAAAAGAACCTGCTGTCAATGTTCCAAAATCTAAATTAAGTTAACTAAAAATTAATTATTATTAAATATAGCCCCTAAACTCTGGAACAGTTTGCTTGAAGACATAGTCCTAGAAAACTCTATTTCAAAAACATATTACAAACATTTAAATGTAAGTAGTTTGAATGTGATTTCCTTGGCCAGGTTATTCATCCCCATCTTGTTATTTATTTTTTCATTTCTTAGTTTATTTGTTTTGAAGTGACGTGTTTTTTCTCTCACCTGCATATATTAGACATTCGCATCTCTATATTTTTTTTTTCAGTTTTGTTGGCTTCAAAATTCAATAAAACCCATAGCTGTTGCAATAAATCATCATTGATAAATCTATTAATTTTAAGAATGAAAAAAAATCTCCAGACATCTGCTGGAGGGATATGCTTTTATTTACATTTAGAATATGGATAAGGCTTTTAAGTGATGTCAAAAGTATTTTCTGTACATGCAATCGCAAATCAATTAGCGAAAGTGGCGTACAGATGGTGCTGTCTGATTCTGTGAACTGTGATAAAAGACTACTAATTATGCCAAGCCAGCCTGAGCGCTGTTGAAGCTTCCGAATATCAAATTCTGTAAGGGAACTGACTGCGCACTCAATGGTCTAGGCAAGTGCTTTGCTGCGGAAAACCAAGCCATTAGCGTTTGACCAACATGGGAGTTTGAGGGCAGATACCCATAGTTTTGGGGTTGAAGCTGCTGTTTGGTAAAATGTAGAGCCAGTATCTGGAGTTTTGAGCATTTTCATGGCCAAAATTGACAAGGATCCAGAGTTTCCCCAGGAGTTTATTCTTGTCAGGGTGGAAAAAGCCTCTGCAACAGCATTTAGACCATCATGGGACACTAAGTGCTTGTACACACTGCGAGCAACTTGGCGCATGGCAGCTCGTGTATTTTTTGCGGCTTTGGTATTGCCTTTCATAACATTACATCATTTTGATGTGTTAACATAACTAGTTAGCAAGTGTAATTATGCAGCATTAGCATTAATAAACAGAAATAACTCCCTAAAAAGACTCTTGAGCTTGCCATCGACCCCAAAGATGCAGCAATTTGGGGCATCCTTTTGGGGATGTTTATTCAAATCAAAGTTGTAGACAACTGGAGAACTGGGAAGCTTTGGCTGTCTGGAATCAGCTTCTCATCCATTTTGTCAGGCTGAGCTATTGCTCATGAAACAAAATTACACTAGTAGGGAAACAAAGAAACATGGAAATTTTATTGGCTCTTGACGGCTAATGACGACAAGCTTGTTGACTGTCTACACATCGGCTGAGTTTCCCTGGTCAATCAGTTCTATAGGAAATTAATGGCTTCCAATGACTTGTTGATCATGTTAAAAGCTAGGCTAATTAAATTATTTTTGTTGGGTTAGCGCTTGATATTCAGACTGAATGGCCATTTCGTTTTCAACGTCATCATTCAGTCTGAAATTTGCTCCAAGTTCAACTGATTTAAAAGAGGGGCATTTCGGAATGCTTTGCCAATTAAGCATTGAGTCCTCTGGGATTGGTTTATCCCATCACCAATCACAAAATTGCTTCTTCAGCAATGGATGCTGATTGGCCCGACCAGGTTTTTATACAGCGAAACCACTGTTAAAGGCAGCAATTCCAGGCCTGAATCTAGTGAAAGCAACTCAGGGGCTGGTGCCAGGCAAGTTCTTTAAGGTAGGGTGAAGGAGTTTTTTATTTCTCTGGTCAGACATTGCTCTCAAGAATGTCTCTGACCGAAAAGCTTAGCATTTTTGCCATAATGATGTGAAACTTGCATTGGAGACGGTGTGCGGAAGCTTGTTTCTTTGAATTTCTGGTCAGACATCTGAAGGAATGTCCGTCATATCCATGCCGGGACATGTGATGGTATTGATTAGAGAATCTGTCTCTCCTCTGCTGTGTGTCCCAAAATAAACTGAGCCAGAACAGTGTGCCAGGTCTTTTTTATGTGACTATGGGGAAGAGCCAATGTTTTCCAATGCAATTATGAATTACAGGGGGACGGTAAATTACCCATCTGCAGGTAATTTCTCTAATGAAGTGGATGGTGATTGCAGCTGGAATCCTGAGCGGTCTCTTTGTCATTGCAGTAGCTGTGAAGCCACTGGGGAGGAAGCAGTCATCACATGACACATCACACATCACACCTCGGTTGAGTCCTTATCTGTCCTTGCAGTCGCTGGAGATCATCTATATGGACAACCTGTCTGGTTTCTTACAGCGTTTTGAAACCTGTTGTCCATTTTTGTTGGTCCCAATCAGGGGACAAGATGTTATTGGGTGTCTTTTACGCATTGGTTCAGCTACATTTCAAGCAGCAAAATTTCAAATGAATCTTAATTTATAGACAGAAAACATGTTCATTGGCCATAAATTTGATGCGACTTTGTTCCAGGAAAAACCTTAATTCTCAGCATGTTTAACCCATAATGCACTGTACCTTCTGTAGTTGGGCGGGATCAGGGTTAGGGTTAGGGTTTGGCTGGGTCTCAGTCCAAATGAAGCTCCAGATACTGATCTGGCCAAACCAACCCAACTAAGGGGGAAACCACTCCAGGGTCAAATTAGGGCTGGACGATATGGTTGAAATCAATATCACGATAATCATAAGGATTTTTTTCGATATCAATATATATGACGATATGGCTCACATAAGCAAAATCACGTTAAATAATCAAATTAATGGTAATATTTGGTGTGGTGTCAAACTAAACTGAAATTTTCACATAATATTCCTACCATACTTCATTTTGTCTGAGTTTCTAAATACAATTAACTTGTTCTCATCAGTTCAGACAGCAGAATTGTGCGTCTCGATATCCCAAAATCACCATATCAACACAATATAATCCCACTGAAAGACAACAAACGATAATTATTGAATTATCGTCCAGCCCTAGATCAAATAATAACTGCTTTAAACCAAAAAGGTTTGAAAACGCCTTTTGCCTTTGAATGGGGACCCAAACTGGGTTGCTGGCTCATTACTGAAAGGTCCCCACATGGCAAGAGCAGTAATAGGGTTTGTTTTAATGAGCCCTGGTCTCAAGCCAAGAGAATAGCTACATGTCATACTTTGGTCCTGAGCTGAACATTTTTTTATGACTTCTGGACTACTGTATTCTCATAATTTACCATAGATTAAGTATAGTCTAGATGTATAACTTCCATCATTACACAAGGCTATTTAAATTTCTCATGTAATGCAGCCTATAAAGTACATGATTATAGTGATTTGACATTGAGGGAAGGATTAATTGAATGTTCACAAATCTGAAAATAACCTCAAGGGGTTATATTAATAGTGTAGTACAGAAAGCTACCATTGAGCAAAACACACTGTAGCAACACAAAATTATCCCCCACTCTCTGTTCTCTCTCCTTGCTCTCTCTCTAGCTCCCTTTCTCTACCTTCTGTCTCTCTCTCTATTCTTTAAAGAGGGGGTGAATCACCGCTCCATCTCAGCTTCCTCTGAAAAGTGCAGAAGGGCGGGAACAGACGACGAGCGAGACTCCAAATGTGATTACACGCACTGAGTGTTCAGTGTAATCCAGTTATTTTCAGAGGTACTCATGGGAGGTCTCTGCTCCGGTAATAAATCGGCCGCATTGGGACAGACAAGCTCTCCCGAGAGAGAGCGAAAGAAGGAGAAGGAAACAGGTTGTACGGAAGTGAGGAAAAAATGACGATATAGTAAAAAAAAAGAGAATGAGCCGGAGAGAATTGGGATGGAGATTTTGTCAGAATTCCCATTCTAAATCTCCATCCCAGTTCTCTCCCTAAGCCCTACAGAAGCAAAGATCTGCATGTAGTGCAGGGAACTGGTAAGGTAGTCTGTATGGGGATTTGACTGTGACCAAGAGATTGATCCTTGAAGATAGGGGGGACTCAGGACCATTAGCTGATGGGGCAGCCTTGACAGCGCAGACTAGCTTTGAGACCAAAACAGGCAAAATGTTTGGTGGTGGTGGGAGGTCTCGGCCTCCTGTACCATGTTTACATATTTGTTACAGCCAAAGTATTGGCAGCTGGTTCTGTCTAATCAGGGGAGTAGACTACTTTCCTCAAATTGCTTCAGAGGAAATCCTATTAATGGTTTGCCAGACACAGTAAGCGGTGCGTTTCATTAGTCGTTTCAACCGGCCCTCGTTGACTCCAAGTGCCGTTCCATTACTCTGATAACTCAAGTGAACTCCCTGAGCTGGACCCCTTCAAGGGCCGAGGGAGTGAGTCACCAACGATGTAGACTTCACAAGCGCATGTTTCCCAGGATGCATTGTGATCATCCGTCAATTCCGGTGCACAGGTGATAAATATATATGCAAGTAAACAAACAATATTTAGAGGATTTAGACATATTTATGAAAAGAACTCATCTGCAATATTTCATTACTCATTGTTCTGTGTATTTTTTATTATGTATTGTTATTATTAATTATTAGGCCTGCTTATGGGCAAGTGCGTTCCATTTAAAATATTCTGCTCCCCCTCGGACCCTGCCCCCCTGCTCTGAAAGTGGCCACTCACGTTACATATGGTGCTATGTATTACCAAGTGCCAAGGGGAAGTGAGGGAGGGCCTGTTAAATGACTAATGAAACGCAGCTAAGGGCTATCCTCAACTGAAGAAATTGATAGTCGACTAAAAGTCATTGGATTTGCAAACATTTGTTTTTTTTCCCGCACTAGTGTCCCACAACTGATCGGGACTATGGAAAACAAGGCAACAGTAAACAAGCTGTCCCCCATGAATGATACAGACCCCCTCTGGGCCAATCGGTAACAAATATTTCACCTTGTTTTGACCTGTAGTTGTAGTGCCCCCCTTGGGGCCAATCGTACCCCTTTTCCACCAACATGGAACGGGTTCCGTTCCGGTTCACGCACCTAATTTTGAACCGTTCGGAGCATTTAGACCAAAAATAAATTGGTTCGGAACCCGAAAAGTTGGTTCCCAGCTGGAACCAAAAAATAGCAGGTTTTCAAGTGCGAACCATGACGACATCAGTGGGCGTAACAAAAGCTTGCAGGTAATCAATGCGATCCGCCATCTTGCTACTACTGTTTACTTCCGGTGTGCATTGTGCAACGCCCTCCGTTGATGACGCATCCTTGATTACAGTGGTTCTGCTCAAAACTGGTGGAAACGCGGGCTAGTTCGCTAGATAGCACCAAGGTTCCAAGAATCCTGAATGGAACCGGTTCAAGAACCAGAGCTAATTTAGTGGAAAAGGAGTGCCAGTGTAATTTTCAAAATGCTACAACATCTCACAGGGGTGAGATGTATCATTCTACCAAAATTTGATCAGCAGTGTCTGAGATATGATGTATGATGGACGAATGTATAAACGAACAGAAGGAGATCTATCCATAGACAATCATTGACCTCTTTACATCCAGCATGTTGAACACTGAGTAGGTATTTGTTAATGTCAGAAATGGCCTGAGTTTTTTGAAAATTACTCGCAATATAAGCAACATGTCTTGAAGCAAGTTCACACCAAGAATGTTTTGAACTCTGGAGCGTTTAGTTCGCTTTGTTTGGCCAGGTGAGAACAAAGCCATTTGAACTCTGGTGGCACCACAATAACGGCACCGAGACACCAGAAAATCCAGCCCTCCGGCCCTGTTCCAAGAGAACTATGGTGCGGTTTGTTAGGAGTGATACTGTGATCTGAACCAACTACCAAGAAACAACCCCAAAACACAAGAATTTATGGGTAAAAGGAGACAGGTGTTGACATCTGATGCTTGGAAAGTCTAGCATAACAAAATGAAGTCTGGACTGATGTGTTCTCAACTGGTATGAACACCAGTGAAGGTAAATCACGGCAAAGAGCGCAGACCCCCCGATGCTGAGGGAATAGGCAGATGAGTTTCTAAAGAAATGTCAAGTGACGCGTGATATTGATGTTTTTCTACTGCATCTCTCACAACTCCTGAGTGCTTTCCTTGATGGTATAAGCTATAACTCTCCTGCCTCTGGGAAAATATTATCCCTTGGCAAATGCTCAAAATAATTACATTATGCGCAAGAAAGAGCCTCTCAGACAAATGGCTTGTTATTGCTAAAAGTGAAACCGCTCCAAAAACCTAAGATGCTTTTCTGAATGGGCAAAGACGGGACATTAACTTTGTGTTCTTTGTTCTGACTCGTGGATGGCTTTTATGAATGGAAACGGATGGCGCTGGAACATATATATCCGATCATCTCCTCGCTAGGATGATTCATAAGTGGCCTTGACAGATTTGACTGGTCATGTATGCGTCGAGCAAAGTTGAGTTGAATTATCTGGTCCATTTAAGAGGGAGAAAGGATCTACATGCACAATCTGGCCCTGGCTGCCGTCCATGCTGTAATTTGAAGATGATAACCTTGTGTTTACTGTGCACTAAACAACAAAAGCTTTTATCACTGTCAGTTAGTGTGGGCGGACCAGTGGCACAAACGGGGCTCTGCCACCACAGTCATTGGGCATTTTAAAGCTTCTGATAACATCATCCTAGTTTGGTTTTATCCTAAGAAAATCTGCATAATCTTGCAGTGGGAGATGGAGTAAAAAGGCTTTCTGAAGAACATTTATAGAAGAACTTGAGATTGAGAATAACTCCTCGATTAATCAGACATATTTCTCAGTCTTTTTATAGACCTACTTTTTCCCAGTCCGCTCCATTCAAAATCTGAACTTGAGTTAGTTAAAGGAATAGTTCACCCCAAAAGTGAAATTCAGTCCTTAACTAACTGATATTTATTTCCAAGCTGCAGTGAACATAAAGGGGGACCAGGCAGTGGCTGATTTCAGGTCATCTTGACTGTAATAGAGGCCATAACCCACACAGATGACCAATGATGAGACTGGCCATACACAGAGAGTAGGGAAGAAGTCCCAGGGGAAGCAGTCGGAGGAAGACACTTGAAGTTTTGGAGTTCCTTAAAGCAGTGGTTCTCAACGTGGGGTCCAGGAACCACCAGGGATCCTTGGGGGGGTTCCAGGGGGTCCCCAGCAAATGGATGAATTGTTAAACTTCACCATTATTTCATTTACAAGAAGTTAACATGATTAGAGAATGTAGAAGAAAAGGCTGTTTTGATCATAGTTTCACTGTTACCTCTCTAGCTACAATACAGGTAGTCATGGAATTCTGGACAAAATCATATCTAACAATAAAATATTCTCAGATTTGGGTCCGAGACACAAAATCTCATCAAATGGGGGTCCGTGGCCCTAATGTGGACTAAATTAGGGGTCCTTGATAGGAAAAGGGTTGAGAATCACTGCCTTAAAGGAGTAATTCACTCCAAAATGAAAATTCAGCCATCAACATGTCATGTCAGTCTAAACTCCACTGAAGTTTGTATAAAAACCAAAAACAGAGCGAGTTAACCCACGTTGTTCCATATCAGCCTTCTGCCAAACTATTGACGTTAATGGAGCCATCTTTTTACAGCTAAAAAAAAAAAAAGCATAAAATCCAAAGTCCATCAAATTTCTCCATGCAGCCTATGCGGCATGACTAGATGCATAACTGTTGGTGCATTATAGAACAAAGCATTGTCAATCAGGAAAATCTAGGAGATAATAAGGATCATATTGGACCTTTGGATATTTTTTTTCTGGAACTGTGAAAAGATGGCCCTGTAGATGGAACTATGACGTCTAACTCTGTGTGTCTGATTTTCGTACAAGCTTCATGGCTGAATTTTCATTTTGGAGTGAACTACTCCTTTAAGGATCTCCAAAACCTCAAGTGTCCTCCTCCTGCTTCCCCTGGGACTCCTTCCCTACTCTATGTATGGCCAGTCTCATCATTTGTCATCTGTGTGGGTTATGGCCTCTATTACAGTCAAGACGACCTGAAATCAGCCGCTGTTGAACTGCAATAAACATCATCACTGTCCCTGTACAATGTCTCTTATTCTATGAATTCCACCAGAGAATAGATGTGTAAATATAATTTTCTTAGTAGTCTTAATTTTTCTAGAAGTGGTAGCCTACTTCTCATTTGTTGTCATATGCCACTTCCATTGATGCAGCCCAGTAAATTGATATCAGAGGGAAATTCTGGCTACAGACTTGTGTACTGATAATTCATATGAGAAATTATTATTCAAAATCAAGAACCTAAGGGTAAGCACATTCAAGAACCCAAGGGTAAGCAGATTTTTGTAACGCATGACTTGGAGTGCATTGTGATGCATTCCAAGTAGATTTTAAACCCATTGGAAGCAGAGATAAACTTTTAATCTTCATACAAACATCATCTGATAAATATCACATTTAATTTAATATCACGTCATTAACTATACAGTTGCCATATAAGGTATTAAACCCCCATACATTGTGTTTATTATATCACGCTCAGATTACAATAATTATCGTTTAATTCACAGTGGGCTTATAAACAGTTTATAATGCCCAGTGAGGACCACTTAAAGTAAAGTGTTACCCACATGTTCCTAGTATATATCACAGAGCAGTGACTCCCAAAGTGTGGGCAGCGGCCCCCTGGTGGGCCGTGAAGGTACTGCAGGTGGGCCGGAGAGGTCATTTACAATAAATAAATAAAGTTTTTAATTTTCAATTTTGTAATTAAATTTGAAATTACCATAAAATATTTCTGATTAAATAATTTGCATTAAAAAAGTAATCAGAACTAATAAAACAAAGCCATGGGATTTAAATTATGTGTTATTCTTCATTTATCTGACCTATTTTTGGATCCGACCGGTGTTACACCGAATTTGGTGACCCATCAGATTCTGTGACCTGCCCTGATATTCTAACCCCAGCCCCAACCATCTCACTCCTCATGCCTAAACCTAACCAACCTAACCAACACTGCAGGTCACAGAATCTGATGGGTCACCAAATACGGTAGATTCATCTTATATCTCGTCATTGGCGGGGAATTGTAATTGAGGGAATACCTCATCATTGGCGGGGGAAGAGTAAAAATGGAGCGGTGGCTATCAGGTTGCAAAAGGAAAGCTGTTAATGGAGAATCAACCTCCACGAGCGAATCATCAGAAGATCAAAATGAGTCCATGAAAACAAAAAGGACTCATAGAAAGTACTCAAGTGAGTTCCTATCGCTGTCTGTCCTCTTGTAACCCTCACAGATTTTTTTTTGTGCCGTTAAATGCCTCAAAATATTACACGGCAATGAGCCCAGCTGTGATGGATTATAATAACTGCATCAGAAATTATATTTTCTGTCTGTTTTTTCTTCATGTTGATATTGGGCTGGAAATTTTATGTATAAGCGTTTTTTTATTATCCAGTGTCAAACAGCCAGGATACAGGCTTAACAATTCAGTATTTGCACTTAATTGATTAAATTTGTTGCTTTACAAATTGTTACGTGTATGTGGATGGATTATTATTTTGCACTGCATTGCCGTATGCCCACGTTCACATGTTCTGTTTATGAAATAAAAAATATATAGGTCTCGTGTGTTGATCAGAGTTGTGATTAAAGCGTTGGGTGGGCCGCCGAAGATTTTCAGATTTCAAATCGTGCCGCGGCATTCTTAAGTTTGGGAATTGCTGTCACAGGGCGTATGCAGCTTGAACCAATATGCTGTGGCAATCACACTGTGTGGTGCGGTTAATGAATCTGAAACCGGAGACGGGGTGGTAAACGAGTTGTTGAGTGTCACTGTTTCTATCCGAGTTCAAACTGGTCTGTGTCTGATCCCTCCCGCAGAACTACAAGGACACCCTGCAGACTCAAGTGCTGGAGTCGGCGGGGGAGCGACTAGACCCGGTCAAGTTTGGGGCCAACCTGTCGGAGAGGGAACTCAAAAACTTCCAAGACGATCAGATAGGCCAACTGTATGAACTCATGCTGGAGTCCACCAAGCCCAACAGACAGTTTGATATCCAAGAGAAGTAAAGCAGTGGCGGGCTACTTGCGTGCGAAACCCCGATGGAAGAGAAAATGAGACATAAGAACGTCTGGGGATTGATTCAGACCACTGATAAAGACACTGATGAAGAGTAGTACTCGAAGCCGGAGTAGAGGCTTTTAAGAATATCTGATTATATTAAAGTACTGTGTAATGCTCTTGTGTTCCTGTCCTTGTCTCTCTTGCTGTATCTGTGACAAGAAAAGAGGTTCCCCTTGCTTCACCGCTGCCACAAAATGCATTAAGGTGGCAGTAATTAGTTCCCTTTGTCAACTTTTACACAAATACAATACTAAACTCACCCTCAGCAACGAAATGCGCTGAGGGTGTGTGTCTTCTCCACAGACACACGAAGCACTCAAGTCAATAATGCCTCCTTCAGCCTCACTGGTGATCTTGCCATTGTTGGAGTGTAACCCTCATTATCCGTGCGGAAATATGAACAGTTCTCCACACACAAAGACACAAATGCCATGGACTGTGAGACAGAAATGGAGGCATTATAGTTGTAAGACTCAAGAGCAACGTTTGAGTCTTCTACATTTGTTGATGCACTCTTGCTTCCCACAGAGTCATTCTTTACAGTTGTTATTCTGGAAATAAATAGTATTCAGGCATGCATCATACAAATGTATTGACTATGAGTTCAAAATATACTACTGCTTTGGCTCAGCAGCCTCCTACCAATCTCGGAACCCATCGTCTATCGGTCTGGCAACGATTAGACTCTGGGGGCGACGGCCAATATTTCGGGTTTTCCGGTGTAGCCAGCGGACATCCGGGCCAAGACTTCCTCTTCCGTGCACCGGTCATTGTTTACAGTCCGATTAGCAACTTGAGACGTGAGAATGGAGTTGGAGTTGAGAGACGACGTCTCATATGCGGATATCTGTTTATAGAGATTAGCCGAAATGTCGTCTGGACCTAAAACACCTACAAAAAGTATCGATGTTTGTGTATTGTGTGGAGAAACGTTCGACTCGTCACGTCTCAAGTTGCTAATCGGACTGTAAACAATGACCGGCGCACGGAAGAGGAAGTCTTGGCTCGGATGTCCGCTGGCTACACCGGAAACTCTGAGGGTTCCGAGATTGACCTCCTACCAACAACCTGTGATCCACCTGCACTGATGATCTAAATGCTGTTTCAGAGGCTTTTCCACTGTGACAAGAATAAAATTCTGGGGGAAATACTGAATACCTGGAATTTTCGGAAATGCAAATGATCAAATTGAAAGCTGCACTAGGCAATTTTGCACCTTGGCAGTCCTAAGTGGCATTGAGAACAGCAGTAGGAACGTCTGAAGGACTTCATTAAACAAAAATCCTGTAAGGTGATGTCTGCAAACTGCACACTCCTCGGACCTAGACTTCTTCTTAGTGTCTGGTCCGGGTGGAGGTGGTGAAACATAATCTTTTGGCAGCAAGTTAAGCCAAAGTTTTGTATTTTGCTCTAAAGTTTTGATTCTTCATTTGCTGTGTGTGGAGATTTGCTGCCAGTGTCCATACCCGAAACCTACAATTCATTTGGGCAAATATAGAAAATCTACCATTTCTTATTTAGAGGGGATGGGACACTTTTACTTGTTGCAATCCCACTTTGTGATTTAGACTGACTAATAACTTTTGACGCATATACACAACCACTCACTCTCTCATTCACACCTATGATCAATTTAGAGTCTCCAATTTTTGAAATCTGAGAGGAACCCCACATGAACCTTTTTGCTGTGAGATAGCGCTAACCACTGAGCCACCATTCTGCCCCGGATGTGTATTTTAACACACACATCTTACCTAATGCAGCTTTAAACATTGAATATGGGCATAAAATACCAGCTATTGGCAGCTTCAATCCCAAAAAATAGCAGTATTGAAAAACCCATATTGGAAAACCCTAATTCCTTTTCCCTGTATTTTCCTTGATACAAAAACCTAAATGTGCAATGCCTCTCAAGAAACACCATCTCACTCCATGACCCATGGTGTCACCTGTACTTAACAGATGAAAGGTTTCACAGCCAGGGATCATGCACCTTCCAGAGCAGACAAGACACACAACTTAAAGAGAAGTGCCCTTTATTGAGATCACACATAAAGGGGTCAATGCACATCCAGTCAAAGGAAGAGCTTATCGCCTGGCCGGGATGCGTCCTGACAGGCGAGAGGAATAAGTGTGTGTCCGTTGGGATAAAGACATGTGGGGGTAAAGTTCCGTAAAGCAGGGTCGTGTCTGGAAACGCGAGGTAGAAATCAATGGCTCGCCAACAGCTTCATTTGCTGTATTATGTGAGCTGAATTCACTTGAAGGAATAATCCCCAAAGCCTTGCTAATCAATTGGAATCAGTCTGAAAATGCATAGGTTCTATTGACCACAATGGTACACAAACAGTGGTAGTGCCAGAACGGGAGGGAAACCCTAAGTGTTGGAGGTCCGGATGTGTTCTGTGGAGTCAATCAAAGGTAAACTGTCATAACTAAAGGTCACCATGTGCAGGTATGTGGCGGGCTCGTGAAAAATAGAAGGGAAGTTAAGAAACAAGGTTCATTTCTTTCAATCGATTAAATACAGGGTGCTCACTGGTCATGGAATTCCTGGAATATCACGGAATTTAGAGAATTGTATTCCACACAGGGAAAGTCTGGGAAGAAATCTGTCAAATTTCCTAGGTAAATCAGGGAATATCAGGGAATATAGCATGTATTTTATAACTTGTTTCACACATTCATTGCATTAGTTGGTTTTCAGTCCAACTGGAGTGGAAACCAGACGGTCCAACAACCTTAACAAACCAGGAAGGAAGAATATTTTGAGCTCATGGAAGTGCTCCGACTTAGTTATGGCATGTCATGGTAAAGTCATGGAATTTTACCTCAGGGCCACAGTGGGAACCCTGTAGATATAAGGATAGATGCTATTCGTTTAAACTCCATTTAGACCTTTACAGTATATGACACAATTATCCAGTATATCTAATATGCTTGCAAACAGGGAAATGTTGACAATAATGGGTAATTACACTACATTTGAGCTGCTAATGCTAATGTAATGGAACTGCATTAGAACCAATATGTTAAGATTTTCTTTGGATACAGATCAAGGTAAAAACTACTTGAGATTAAATGCAACCATGGAAAACATCTTAGCACTTGATGAAACTGAACTGAAACTATAATTATCTCCATAACAAACTAAACAAATAGGCATGTTTTGAGTGACTCCTAGCAATGCTCATATAAATTGATACATGCTGTGCACATTCAAAGGCAATTTTCTATCACTATGTAGAGAAGACAGGTTCAGCCAACACATTGCTCTCTGTCCTGACCAGTGAAATATTACAATTTACATGGATAGTAAAACAACAAATAAGAAGAGAAAACTAAAACAAACTATGCCTGGCAGAAACTAAAATTCAAATCAAAATTAAAAAACAATATTAAAATGAAAACTAGCAAACCAATACTATACCAATAGCAGGGTATGTGCAGGTCCTTAAAAAGATTTAAAATAGGTTATCTAAATATAGGGCCTTAAAAAGTATCAAAATGTCTTAAATGCAGTTATTTTTTCACAATTTTTTTCACAATGACAAGTTTCCATTTTTTTTTTCTAATTAATACAAAACAGGGTTAATGGAACAACATATATCCTATCAGGTGGACTTCATGTCCCTTAAATTAATTTCCTGGTGTCCTTTTTCTTATTCTGCCCATTTATAGTTTCACAAATTTCATTATCCATATGAAACAGGCTGGTTTTGCCAGCTTTGTTTCTTTATTCTGGTTGTTAATTTGGTCTAAAATTCAATTCCATGTAGCATAAAAAAGGTCTTGAAAAGTCTTCAATTTGGCTTTCTGAAACCTGCAGATATACTGTAACCTTGATACAGATACAGATACTTTCTTACTATTAACAACTGTAATAATAATAAAAAACCTACAAGAAACCTTACAGGATATTATGGGAAGTTTAAAAAATTAACAGAGTATGCCACTTTCCTCCCTTAAGTTCTATTAAAATAAGAGAAAAAGGATTCCTGATTCATGTTGCCAAAAAACATGCATATAGACACAGAAAAACAAAGTACAAACAAACCAGTCATTTTTGTTCAACAATCAATTTATCCAGACAATAAATTAAAGATGTTTATTATTGAGACACTGCAAGAGGCATGAAGTGGTAATTTTAGGCCTGTTCAGGTTGTTTGATCTTTGTACTGTATGAGTCACACAGCTGATGAAGTTAAAACAGAATAATATACAGCTTTAATGCAGAGAGATATAGTGACCAACAGGAATGCAGCTGGGTTATCTAAAGACAGCCAGACCCGCTGCTGGGCGCTATTGAGGAATCAATTATTATTTGCCGACATGGTGTGTTATTATTTGGAAATTGGAGTGTGGGAGAACAAACGCCACCCAAGACAGTAAATAATATGAAAGGACAAAGAGTAAAAGCATGTAAAAGTAATCAAAGCAATGAGTCAGTCTCCTTCATAGTTTATTCAAGATTCTTCTGATACTATATACCAGTGGTGTTAAGTAGAAGTAGCAATACCACAGTGTAAAAATACTTTGTTACAAGTAAAAGTCCTGCATTCAAAATCTTACTTAAGTCAAAGTACAAAACTATTAGCATCAAAATATACTTAAAGTAGCAAAAGTAAAAGTAGTCATTATGCATAATGGCCCATTTCAGAATCATATATATCATGTTATTGGACTATAATTATTGATGCATTAATGTGTTCATCACTTTAATGTTGCAGCTGGTAAAGGTGGAGCTAATTTTAATTACTTTATATACTGCTGGGTAGCTTAACCTATAAAAATATATCATAATTTATTAGTTGATTTATAATTTGTATTAATAATCTAAATCTGCAAAGTAACTAGTAACTAAAGCTGTCAAATAATTGTAAAGTACAATATTTCCCTCTGAAATGTACATAAGTACAGTACTTGAGTAAATGCACTTAGTTACATTCCACCACTGATATATACTATATAGATATACATCAAAATTGTTTTCAAATATTTATGGTGATCCATGATGCCACACTATGTGCAGATATGCAGAATATAGCAAACTTATTTCCCTTCATGATGCGTTTTGGTTCTTATTTGTATGTGAAATGCATGGTATTATAAAATCAAGGTCTCAGCAATATTATGACTCTACAGCAGGTGTTCGCAAAACCCAGACACTGTGAAAACCAAACAGCTTTACTTTTTTTTTTTAATAGAAAATTATCTACGTAGATAACTTTGACTGTGATGTTTGAAGGCCATCTGCTCTCAGAACTGGGTTGAGTTGAGGCTCTTCACACCACTTTGAAAAGAACAGATTGAATAGATCGAGTGCTCTAATTACCTGTAATAATTGGCCCATTTCGCCGTAGCATGGACCAATACTGCGTGTTAAATTCTGGGTAAATCAACAGAGAGGAGTGCGCTTGATGTTGACTTTAAGGATCAGAGGTCCATATGGTCAGTGGTGACTCATTCTGCCCGCCTGTTCTGAAAAACAAAAATGATGCAGGCTGAACAGCTGTGCTTGTGTGTGCGTACGTACGTGTGTGTGTGTGTGTCTGTGTGTGTGTGTGTGTGTGCGCGCGTCACCTCCCCCTCAACATATAACACCAAAGCTCAGCCTCACAGTCTGCAGTAGCACCATGCACAATAGATTTTGCCTCAACTCTGATGTGTCGACGGCTACGCGGCGTATTTTATAATTTCATCATGAAACGCCAAAGACGACCGAAAAGAGTTTCATCAACGGTGTTTTTTCTGCTGCAGTGACTTTGTTTTCCGAGGTGTGAGCTGCAAAAAATACTGATGAAATAGCCGAGCTGAAGTGTGAGAGAGCTGCAGAGGAGGGTAAGAGAAGATGAGGTGAAGCCTAATCGATCCCTGTGGGGGAATTGAGTCACAGTGGCAGCAAATAGTGACAGGATACAGAAGGGGAAAACACAATATAAAAAAGAATAGAGCAAATTGGGGGTAAAAAACGTATGACATAATATATCACGGCATTATGAGGGTGTGCAAAATAACAGCAGTGGAGCATACTGAGACAATGAAAAAATATAGAATACTATATATATATATATAATAAAGAATGGGGTGTCAATATGGAAATATGCCAAAATCTGAAATATGTTCAGTATGAAAAATGATACAAATATAAAGATCTATGCAATATGCAACAGGGCAACAGTGTACACGTTGTTCCCCCAAAAATGACGCAGGCCTCTGGGCCAATCAATAGCAAATATGTTACCTTATTTTGACCTGTGACTGTAGCGCCCCCCATAGGCCAATCAGTGTAATTTTGGTGAGATGCATCATTCCCCCAAATTTTGTCAAAATCCAATCAGTGGTGACTGAGATATTGCACGTGACAGACTGATGAACAGATGAACAGACAGAGATGTTTCCATAGTCCCTCCCCTGATTCCATCATGGGGACAACAAATTTAAAGGAAATGAAGAAAACAAATGTGAATTTACGGCAAATAAACATGTGCAAAATGTGCATCATATTCATATTAGCAGGTCTACAGAAGGCCATACAGTATGTACCGAAAGTGTTTAGGCATGAAGATATACGTAACAAACTGTTTATCTCATCAAATATCATCATTTTACATATGTAGATAATATAACTATAGAACCTGAACATGTGCATTACTAGCTGTTCACTCCAAAACTCCAAATGGAGGAACAGACATCATCACTCATAGCTGCTCTGCAACTGACTGTTCTCTTTTGTCTTTTCTGTCATTTATGAATTGAGTGAATGAATTGGATATTTTTGTATTTATGCCATTATTGTACAACATTACTTGGAGTCCACACCATATTTTATAAAGACTGATGACAGACAGCTGTTGGACCTCCACTTCCACTCCACTCCAATACCTAAACTACATCTATTTGCATTTTTGAAACTTCTAATTTACCTATAGAGTGGTTCTCAACGTGGGGTCCGGGGACCACCAGGGGTCCTTGAGGGGGTTCCAGGGGTCCCCAGCAAATTGATAAATTGTTAAACTTCACCATTGTTTCATTTACAAGAAGTTAATGCAATTAGAGAATGTAGAATAATTAGTATATTGATCATAGTTTCACTGTTATCTCTCTACCTACAATACAGATAGTCATGGAATTCTGAACAAAATCATATCTAACAATAAAAATATTCTCAGATTTGGGTCCGAGAGATAAAGTCTCATCAAATGGGGGTCTGTGGCCCTAATGTGGACTAAATCACTGGGCTAAATCACTATTGTGTTGTATCAATCACTGATAGAAAGTAGCAAAACAGATATTTATTTATGGAAAAAGTTGTGGATTATCACTTTAAATCATATTTCAGAGCAACAATTTCTAGATCAACAGCACTACCCCACATGCCACTTTAAAATGGCCAGGTGCATTATATTTTTTTCTAGCTATTCTGCCACCACATACAGGGAAAGTTCACACAAGTTCACATTTTATCAGCGTTGTACTCATCTACTCATCTAGTCATCATATACTTTATCAAGGTTTAGGGTAAAAAATTGTGATTTAACCTGAAGTCTTTATTGTAACCCGCAAATGTATCCACTTAAAACTGAAATCGTCATCATGGTGTTACCTCCTTAGACTGAACGGAGATAAAAACGTCCCCTCATCCTAATCTGCTCTCCCTTGGACAGTCCCTTCATCCTTCATGAAAATGAATAGGTAGCTGAGGGGGAGCATCAATTATTCAAAGTCAATTATTCTGCAGGTTTTTTTCTATGGGACAAATCGGATGACTCCAGCCTCAGCCATCGGAGGTATTTTTAGGTTTTTAGCTCTCACGCTTGGTATCTGCGTTCCACAATAGTCATTATATGGAAAACAACACGCAGCTGGCAGGGTAAGTCTGTCTCTCTCTCTGTTATATTCTGAGCTTGGAATTCTAAGGTTCTATCTGGGTGGAGTGCAGTTCATGAATATTTGATAAAAAAAAAAGTCATAAAGTCGTAATTCTAAGCCCACAACATCTGTTTTGCAACGAAAAAAGAAAACAATACGCAGTAGTTACGCCTTTGTGCTCGGTCTTTAATCTTCATTTAAAGTAAAGCATGCTGCTCACCACCGGGCCTCTGACAGCATCTGGAGAGACAACAAGAACTGAGAAACTCTCCAAGCTCTCCGCATCTCAGCCTAGATATTTAGCGCCCGAAGGACCGAGACCATTTTTAACACAGAGGACATCTGTTCCGTGAAAGAAAGTACGTATTTTCAAGATGATATTTTTATTATTCTGACATCTGAACCTGCCCGCTGCATTCCCCCCACCCCCCACCACCCCCCCACCCCCCAGCAGCAGCTCCGAACCCGTACAGCGGAGTAATGACTGGGGTCAACTGGAAGCACCGAGACAGACAGAAAGCGAAGCTCACACTGAAGTTGAGTGCGCCACATGGATCCTTGGGGGTGTCAATCCCAGACAGCGGCTTTGGGAAATTGGAGCAATCTTTCTGCTGTCTGCAGTCTAAGAAGAGGCCTTGCAAAGGAGACAGACACTTTAGTGCAGTTGGACTAACATCATCTCTGGATCAAAACTTAGAAATAGGCTCTCTTTACTTCTAATCATATATTATTCAGCAATGCAATACTTTGGTCCCAGGTAGGGTTCGACCGATATGGTTTTTTGAAGGCCGATATCAATTCCAATGTATTTGGATTGAAGCTGCTGATAGCTGATATTTTATGCCGATGTTCAATAGCTTTAAATGCCAAAAAATTACAAAAATCAAAGTATTATTACAAGTAAAAGTTTATTTTCAATTGTAACACAGGATAATAATAATAATAATACTTGTGTGGAATCTAATCAAAATGTCTTGTCAAAAGACAAAAGATTCAATTCAGGTTAAAGGCTTCCCATAGACCAGTGATTCTCAACCTTTTTCATATCAAGGACCCCTGATTTAGTCCACATCAGAGCCATGGACCCCCATTTGATGAGATTTCGTCTCTCGAACCCAAATCTGAGAATATTTTTATTGTTAGGTATGATTTTGTCCAGAATTCCATGACTATCTGTATTGTAGGTAGAGAGATAACAGAGAAACTCTGACCAAAACAGTCATTCTTCTACATTCTCTAATTGTGTTAACTTCTTGTAAATGAAATAATGCTGAAGTTTAACAATTCATCAATTTGCTTGGGACCCCCTGGAACCCCCTCAAGGACCCCTGGTGGTCCCCGGACCCCATGTTGAGAATCACTGCCATAGACAACCAGTGTCAACTGTACAATAAATATGTCATCAATCAAACTGCATCATATCCATCATATCAGAGATAGACCGGATCAGATTTTTAATAAAAAGTCAATATTATCATATACAGTATATATCAGCTGATATATTATCTGATATACGGTATAGATAGATATACATAGATACAGTCTAATCCTAGTCCCAAAATCATAGAAGGCTACACACCCTGGTTACAAAGAATGGAAAGTCTCATCGCAATTAAACTGGCATTCTCATCCCTGAAATGAAAGATAAAGAAGAGCTGTGATGTTATGTTTGTGTTGGTGAAACACACAGAGATCGGCCGATATATGGCAGGTCGGGTCAATCAGTGTAGCAGTAATCAGGAGCCTAATGCGAAGAGGCAGCGGAGAGAATAGAGTCAGCCTTGTGAGTGACACCTTCATGAAAAGGCATGACATTTCATCTGGGCATGTTTCCGCCAGCTTACCCACTGCAGCAGAGCGGCCCAGCAGCAACACAATCAATACCAGTCCACATATACTCCCAAACCGAATCACACCATTTGGAGGGGGGTTTGGAGCTTTCCATGATGTGACATGACGTTTTGCTTTCTTCTTTTTCTTCGAGTTAGAACGGCGGCTCTGATTTTTGTGCGACCACACATCTCTCACTCAGTCACACCATTGGTCAGAGCTAGAATGAGTACGGAGAGTTTCATCACAAGTTATCACCGGAAGGATCTATCAAAAGATCAGCTGTCGACTCGTCGCATTGCAAACGTTATTCAAAGGGAATCTGAGGAGAATGGCTGAAGGAGGTAGAAGTGATAAAAGTCTTGGTTTGGTCATTAACACCTCAATCCTCTGGGATGGAGGGTGATCACAGCACAATGCGTTTTCCTAATTTAAAGGTAAAGTGCAATAAGAATTGCATTTCTCAATTTCATGGTATGATTTAACAAAGGACCAACTTATTACAACTGTCAGCATTGTGGAAATTTGATTAACACCCTTTGAAAAAATTCTCCCTATGGTTGTCAACAGAATCAAAAGGATTTAGAAGGTTTTTTTTATTATAATTATTTTATTGATGTCCAAAAGATAGAACACCAGGCAGTATTAACATGAAAACATGACAAACATGAAACATGAAAAACCACTACATCATACAATCCTTGCTTCACAGAATAAAAAGGATAAGGGATAAACAAACTGGCAAGTACAAAACAGAGAAACAATATAATGACTTTGATATAAGAAATGTGAGGAATAATTACGATAAATAATAAACTAAATAAGCAAAGTAATGACAAATAAACAGTCAGAAGTGCAGCAGGGGTTATTCAGGGAAAGATTTATCAAATCATAACAATCATTGAAAGCAGCAAATATACAACTATAGACATCTTTCCAAATCTTTCCGTTCTTCACAATTTAGCATTCAGTAAACAAATGGATAATATTTTCTACATCTTTCTTGCAGAAAAAAAAATATTTAGAAGATATAGGCCTAGATTTAGAAATCCAAACTACTTCCTGGGGTAAATGATATCACTTACACCCGGGTTTTAACGAATGCTCTGATTGGTCGACAGGAAGCATAGTTAATCAGGTGTCCCATAGTCTGTCAGACTAAAATCTCCGAGCCTCCATTGTTTCTGGGTGCTGAAGTTCCAACAATGGATATTTGTTCTCCAAAGGCAGATTGTCTGCAGTTGAAGGTTCGGTTCTCACTCAGTCCTACAAGTTTTGTACCATCTAACTATCAAAATCTGAAAAAGAAATGATGGTCGTGTTAGAAATTAACATCAAACTTTTCTCGACTGAGTTGAAATCACAGCACTGGACTGGACTTTTATTTTACTCTGCTGATATTCCATGATAGATAATTACCAACAGACGGACGCATTAGATCCACTACCAAATGTTAAAAACTCTTCTGTGAATATAAATTCAAGCAAGATTCCACTGCAAAGCAAGTCAGACTACCAACGCCTCTCTCATCGTTGATACAAAACAAATACTTTAGCTCTTTCTTTTCCTCATCTTACCTTTGCATCACATACAAAGTTGACACCAGGGTTACGTTATTGCTTGAAGTTCTTGAGAGTTTTCTAAATCTTTATCTGTCGTTTTCCCATTTAGCGTGACTTGGGGGGTGGTATGAGCGAAAGCAGAGAGCCGAACCCTGACTTGTGTGACCTAGACATTTTATTTTTTTAACAAAACTGTTCGCTTTCGCCGCAACAAAATTACCACGCTGCAAAGCCAAGGTTATGCACTTGGTAATGACAAATGCCGGAGTTATTCAGAAGCGAGGAGTTCTTGAGCGTCCACACAGAGCATAACATCTCAATAAGGGCGTGCGTAGGTCATTCTAACAGATGACCTCTGGGGGAATGACGACGTTCTACCGCTGTAACCTGGAGATATACGCACTTTGCTACTGTGTTTCAGAGGAATACACAGCATGCTGAATAGGACCAATGTGAACGAGTGTGCTATTCATACGCATTCTGATGGAGTCATTCCTATGTTCCCAGGGTCCTATGTTCCCCAGATATATATGGCACATAATGGGAACATGACAAAGGGTCCTATGTTCCCAGGATCCTATGTTACCAGGGTCCTATGTTCCCCAGCTCTATATAGCACATAATGGGAACCTGAAAAAGATGTTCCCCAGCTCTGTATTCGCTTAATATGGTTAGTTAGGGTTAGGAATAGGGTTAAACATAGGACCCTGGGAGAGCACATATGTAGAACTGGGGAACATAGGACCCTGGGAACATAGGACCCTTTGTCATGTTCCCATTATGTGCCATATAAATCTGGGGAACATAGGACCCTGGGAACATAGATACGCTCCCATTCTGATCCTGGGGTCCTATGTTTGGGGTTAAAGTGATGCTAAACTTAGGTAGTGCCTTGGGTTGTGTAGTTTCCTGGACATGACAAAACCTCAAATTTGGCGATTCTCTGTTGTCTGTTGCTCCGGTAGAGGAGATTGGAGAATTGTGTTTTTTTTCCTCTCTCTCCATTCACTGCCATTGTATGGAGGAACAGTCTGAAAATCACACTTCTAGCACATAAACGAGCACGAACAAAGCAGATTCTGACAATATATTTTTTTTAAAAACTAGTCATGCTGCTGAATTGTGGTTTATGTTTCTTCGTTCCATACAATCACTTTGTGTGTGGAAATGAGGTAGACTCCTGGCAGGAGGCTTTTCGTTTGACCCAATAATTATGTAGCTGTTCAAAGGCACAACAGGCAGAGAGAGCGACAGATGAGGGAGAATTACTCTCTTTCAAATGTCAGAGGGTGAGATTGAAAGAAAGTATAGATTGCCATGTCATATTATATTAGCACGACTTGATGAAATAAAAAAAACAAATTGGAACCTTTGGCCCAAGACGAGCCATGTCACACCTGCACTGACAAAACTTGTGTCAGCCCCTTCGTCTCCTGGCCTCTGGCTCAGCTACGCCTGCGCCTCAGGTATTCCAACTGGAAAATTGCTGCTGACTTGATATGCATAAGCGGTCTCAATAAATCAGCCACTAAACTGGAAAGCTGCACTTGTTAAGTTTTTGCACATTAGCATAGCAAATAAGTTGGTTATTTGTCTTTCTTTCCATTGTTGTCTTGTTCTCCATGCTAATGCTGCTCCAAATGACAGCCGTTTCAGGTGAATTGATGTAAGATAAATTATCGTCATGGCAACGCTGACAAATTCCGATTTGAGCACTGAAATATACAAGTCACGTAGGTCGCATAGAGGCTTTGAGCCAGCTCCAAGTTTATATTGTCTTTGTTGTTGCTGTCTTCTTGTACCCCAGCATCACCTTGTTCCAAGGAATGCTACATCTTAAGGCTAGGTTCAGGATGTCACTTTAGAGGCAGTCAGCCGTTCACACTGTTTGATCTCCACTGAATTCTAAATTTGATATCTATTGATCTGAAATAACAAATCAAGGATAGTCACATAATCATGTTAAACATAATCATGAGAGTGCTGTGGGAGTCACACATGCCATGTGCTGTGTGCATATCTTGGTAGGCGTGTCCTGAGGAGGATTAGATCAGTATATTAGTGTGCCAATATATATTGACCTTTCATTAAAAATCACATATCAGCCAGTTAATGTGGTCCACCTCCGATATGATGGAGGTTCCTCCTTTTTACTCAACAGCTTCAGGGTATTAGTCTGTAAAACCGGCAGTGAAACCTGCCTCACCCTACAATTCCAGCGTGATTGGATTTTTTGTTAATTTCCTGCATTCCCTTGAATGATCCCTCCTGCATTATGTCCCCGCTCCAACATCCTGTTTTAACAGGACATACATCAAATTAAGCAAGCAATAATATGCTCTCAGAATGCCCTTTTATTGTGACTTTAAGGTCCCAGCAGTGTTGTTTACACCTTTTTCACAAACCTCGATGACATAGGCTACTTCCGACTTCGACTTAGCTTCGACCTAGCAGGGTGTCCTCATCACCACTGCCAGCTGATCCACCAATTTGCGATGGAGTTTCAACCCGGTCTCATGGCAGTTCGTGAAATAGTCACGAAATGTAATCTATTGATTCGTGTACATGGACATTTTTTTCGTGACACTCAGCACAACTTTGCCTTCGATGCTGACGACCGGGGTTTGATTCCCAGTGTGTTCAAAGTACATTTCAACCGTAAGCCACATTTTAATTTTTAACGAACGTTTTTCTTATTTAACCATGACCAAACCATTTCTCTAACCTTAACCAAGTTGTTTTAGTTGCTTAACCATAACCGTAACACAAGTAGTTTTATTTGCCAAAACGTTTTCAAATTCGTGGTGGAGGAACGTAATTTAGGTCGTGGTGGAGGCACATTTTTTAGGTTGTGTTCATTTTATGAAAAAAATGGCAAAATCATGTCCATGTACACGAATCAATAGATTCAATTTTCATGACTATTTCACGAACTGCCGTGAGACCGTGTTGGGAGTTTAGTACCCCCCTCCACAACCTACCTAAAGTATGCTTCAGTGGTGTTACTAGAATTGCAGATTGATTTTCCCTAACAAAAAAATCTAGCTAAGCTTGAGAAACAAGCTAAAAAATATTTTTTGAAGGGTATCTCTTCAATTGTGTTTGTAGGCTAAGTTGGCAAATGTTAAGTTAGCTTCTAGCTAATACTGTTACCTCTATAAGTAACTTGCTGTGCAGCAGGTAGCTATATCCAACTTAATCTTTTGCCTATTTGAAAGTTGTTAGAGAAGATTTAACTGGAGCCAGCTAATTTGCTTATTGTGTGCTATGTGCTATGCAGAAGCTATGTGTGCTGCCAGCTAAATTGACTCATTTTGCCCCGTTAAATTTCATTATGCAGTCTCAAATACTGTTGAGAAATAATGTTTACCATACTGTTTACTCTTACACTACAGTAGCACTTGGTAGACTGTGCTATTGTATCAGCACTAGTAGCTAGCTGCGCACTTACCCTGCCTTTTGTTTACCTCTGCTTTGTGACCACGTAAGTGTGAAGGGCCTATTGTAACAGCCATGCTATTTGGTGAGATCCACCACGGATTTCACGGCTTGGTGATTCAACGTTCAGAACAGGCCCAGTCTATAGAGAATAAAAGAACTTACCTTACCTCTCATATGCACTATAATTAAAACCAAAATATAACTTAACATTTGCAAATAAGTGACCCTTAGGTCAACCCCCTACTAATCCTTTTTCATTATTTCAAAACAAAATACATATTTGTTAATCAGAACATTTTGATACCTATTTAGCATGTTGACCTATATGATATACAAAAAATCACTTTTCACAAAAAGTGATTGCCCCTTGCACATCTAGAAAGTAAATCAGGTAAAGACTTTCACAATGTCTTTCAAATAGACAGACAAAACAGCATGCAAGACCTTTGAACGCTAATTGTACCGCCTAAAGATCCCCTAATGTAGACTCAAGCCAAGTCAAAGGTCAGCCCTCAGTAGGTGCTGAACCCATCAAAGGGGCTCAGCCTGGTATCTGACCAGGCACTGACAGCCCACGGTGACTAATTAACTCATCGACACTAGGCAGCTTTCTGATCCCTCTATAGTTTGACAAATGCCATGGCAGTAACCCATTCAGGAGCCCCTGCCACCTGAAGCTCCTCCTGACTGCAGGCAAATCTATCCAGAAGAACAAGTTTACTCACATTTGCTATTTATCTCCTGAAAGATATACACTTTTCGGCGTGGAATACACGTCCATCACGGCACTGTCATCGTTCAGACATTCGGCAGATGCTCTGAATTGGTATCCAGAAATAGCAGACTGCATTTTAACTTCACAGTGACACTTCGACAGTGATATTATTCTGTAAGTGCTCTGAGGGAGTTGATTATTACCAGCGATGCAATGGCTTTTCTTTCAGTGAATGTTCAATCTATTTGCTTCATGATGAGCACAGAGAATGGGGTAGGAGGGGAGGGGGGGGTGGGGCACAGATTTTGGACACAAGCTGCACCCACTCACTTGTGCCAAAATTGGCAGGCAAAAGCATTCCTTATGGCTTTCAATCAAGTTGACAGGCAGCATGTCAAACAGTGGCTTATTACTCTAAGACAATACAATGCACCATTGTGATTCAAAAATTTGATTGAAAAATTACACCTGAATGAATGAAAATGTGACAGGAGAGTAAATTGGGGATCTCTACTGTTTGAGGAGCACAATGTGGTGTCTGCTGTCAGCAGGGAGGAGCTTAGACCTCCAGATCGAGCGGTGTCATAATTGCAGGAGGTAAGGACCATGTAACGCTCATTGGTTTGATTTCTAATTTAAAACTGAAAATAGAAAAATTTTGTGCGATTGCTAAAATCTCAATATGTTGGCCCTTGGGATGAATGCGAAATTAAGATTTACGACTCTATCCTTTGAAAAAAGGAAAATTTAAATATTGGTCTCTGACACTTAATTGCACAAAAAAAGTCAGGTGGCACGATGGGCCTCACTGACCCATAAGAAGCAAGTCCAGCCATTGCTTTGCTCTTCCTTATACCAATCAATCCATGGCATACTGCTGCAAATACCCCAGTTAATACCCCAATAATGAAAATATACCCCAGTTTAGTGTTCAAGACCAATATTTCAGTTCCCATTTATTCAAACAAAAATAAATAAGCAAATAAATAACAAATTTGGGGGGGAAAAATCTCAATTTTGCATTTATTCAAGGATTTGATTTAGGATAAAAATGGATACAGTAAGTGTTACATGGACTGTGTCATATGTCATGTCATGCTAGAAAACAATAAGAGTGTCCTGGATTCAAAGCAGCATCTCTCCATTGATTCCCTGTGTTCCATATTTCAGCTGAGACATCACGTTCAGACCTGTTTGACAGGAGGGAGACACCCTCCCAATCACAACGATAATTACTCAATTCCCACAGGCGCTGTGGCTTCACACAATGGATTAGCATTGTGAAGCAGGATGAGATCCACACAAAGGTCAGATTCGATCCTCTATCCCACAAGGCTCCGAAAAAAAGCTTAAAACGTAGATAAAGTCATGAGTTGCGGTTTTGGTTCATATTGAAAAAATCGACTTAACATTTAATGTCGGTGCTATATATGTTACACTGTCTGAGGAGAGATTAGATAGTAATATGCGGCTGGTTGGCACTGATCTACAGCACCAAAGGTACCGCAAGACACTTGGGTCCAGATCCACTAAGGGTGGACTACATCAGTGGTTCTCAACGTGGGGTCCGGGGACCACCAGTGGTCCTTGAGGGGGTTCCAGGGGGTCCCCAGCAAAGTGATGAATTGTTAAACTTATTATTAGCATTATCATTATTTCATTTACAAGAAATGAACACAATAAGAAAATGTAGAAGAATGACTGTTTTTTATCATAGTTTCACTGTTATCTCTCTACTTACAATACAGACAGTCATGGAATTCTGGACAAAATCATATCAAACAATAAAAATGTTCTCAGATTTGGGTCTGACAGACAAAATATCATCAAATGGAGGTCCGTGGCTCTAATGTGGACTAAATTAGGGGTCCCATATGAAAAAGCTTGAGAATCACTGGACTATACATCACCATGATAATCAAATCAGAAAGTCATGCTATTCACTAACCATGCACAATGAGTGGATCACTGGTAAAAAAAAAAAAAAAAATGAAGAC
The DNA here is from genome assembly GCF_046629955.1 of Centroberyx affinis. Taxonomy (NCBI): domain Eukaryota; kingdom Metazoa; phylum Chordata; class Actinopteri; order Beryciformes; family Berycidae; genus Centroberyx; species Centroberyx affinis. The sequence continues at coordinate 268,404 of NW_027278926.1, forward strand.
TCTTTGCACTTGTCATGGTCATGTATGTGTGAATTATATGTAAATCTCATTATTTTGCCAGCATAATATTTATTGTAGGCAAGGCCAGGCAAATTGAGACCGTGGCCAATTCACTGAAAGTGAGTTGGTCCATTCAGAATGTCTATTATTTGCTGCAGGACACAGGCATCGTCAGGAAAGAAGAGGTAAGAGAGAAGGTTTTTCATCTTAGAAGCTCAGATCAGATCAGAGAACACTCCAATTATAATGGGAACTTCAGGACACAAGAGTGCCAGCCCTGGTGGATTGCTCTTACAGCTGAAGGAACTGGTGACGAAGGAGCTGTTTGCTTGCGCGGTGCTCTTGTTTGCACCACAACTTGATTTGCATACATTTCTTAGTGAATAAGATGAAACCTGCACTTTCAATTCAATCAACCGTGGCACAAAAAAACATTTTCGTTTTAGTGAATCTGGACCTTGCTATTCTTGGCTTTCATCTATTCTCAGAGTGACATTGTGTTCTCACTATTCATGGAAAGCGCTTCTGGTAATTAAAAACTTCTGTGCAAAGGCATCCATAATTCACCAGGAAAGGGTTTTTTCATTTTTCATTCTTCGGCTCATTTCAACCTTTTCGAATGACTGAGCTGAACTGAAAAAAAAACAGGTCGGAGGAGTCGGCATCAAAGTGGTGGATGGTGGATCTGTGTACACCAGTGTGCCGCTCACAGCTTATTTCACTGGCTTCGTGCATTTCAGCGGGGTGTGCAGTGCCGGGGGGGTGTACGTCTTGACAGAGGGGACAAACTCTCTAAGCATCCACCCACTCAGTGCCACGTAGCTGTAATTACGCTGTCACCTTCCCAGTGTGATACAATGTGACCAACCAACGGAGTGAACATCTTGTGCTCCAGAAAAGTCAAGATGTCCACAGACCTTTGAATCCCAAGAATAACCCTTGAAGGGTCTGGGGCGACGCTGAACAGCCGCAACATGGTGAATGAGGATCAAAGAGGGGGCAATAATCATTTTATGTCATCAAATACTTTACTCCTTTAAGATTTTACTGATCACTGTTGAAGCGCAGGCTCACTTCAGCCTATATCACAGACCTTTTGGCTCCTTGGAGCCAGTGTGCAGCCTCAGATCCTCATTCCAAAGTAATCTATGACCATTATCGACGTCTATCAGCAAGCATCATCAGGTCTCTGGCACAGCTTACAGTGGCCTGTTGTTGGTAAAAAAATAATGAAGTCACATTTTCACAATAGAGTAAGCTAATTAGCTAATTAGAGCAGAGATCCAACAGAAACCTCCAGCGAAGAGGTAGTACATCACCATAGTAAATACTGGAATACTGCTTTGTCATTTGCTTTTTTGGCTTGAGAACAAGGCTCTTTAGCCTTATTAACTGAAATGTGTTTGGGGGGGGGATTTGGAGTGTCTCCAGTGGGTGGGGAGCTTTTGTTCCAAAACAAGAGTAGTAGCCAGAAAGTGAGTTTTAAAAGCCAGAAATTTCAGCACCAGGCCAAATAATCATTGAGTCATTGGTGTTGATCCATTACTACTGCAACTAGCACTATGACTACTCCTATTACGTGACCTTGGTATTATAAAGTTCTATCTGACCTTTTTGTCAAAACTGAGTTAGTCATATTAACCTATTTTATGAGTGCCTGTTGACATATGTGTAGTGTTATTTTTTGAAAATAATGATTTTTGAGTCTGTAATTTAAAAAAAAAAAAAAAAAAAAAAGACCCATCTCCATTTAACTCAATGGATGCTGAAAACTTTGAAGCTCAATATCTCAGAACTATCCTGAAGACAGATAGAACCTTATAATTCTATGCTCAGTCTAGCATTATGGGTCTGGATTTGTTCCATGCTAGGCTGAAGCGGGTTGAACCCCGAGTGATCAGTGTGTTTTTGTCACCTAATCTTCATACTTACCAATCTGTATCCAGAAAAAAAGCGAGATTTTCCAAACCAAAGTCAGAGATTTCCTGCATTCTAGTACATTTTTATGTAGAAAATAATAATGGATATATAGTACAACAAGCACGTAATTTGTGATAAGCAGCTTGGCACTAAGCAGAAGGCATTGTGGCCATGTCACATTTTTTCGTTTCAAGTCTGTGGCCATCAGGAAACTGAACTCCTAAAAAGGTTACTTTAGGCCCGTGCTTCTCAACGTGGGGTCCGGGCACCACCAGGGGTCCTTGAGGGGGGTTCCAGGGGGTCCCCAGCAAATTGATGAATTGTTAAACTTCAGTATTATATTTACAAGAAGTTAACACAATTAGAGAATGTAGAAGAATTACTATTTATCACGATCGTAGTTTTACTGTTATCTCTCTACCTACAATACAGATTGTCATGGAATTCTGGATCATCATATCTAACAATAAAAATATTCTCAGATTTGGGTCTGAGAGACAAAATCTCATCAAATGGAGGTCCGTGTCCCAAATATATACAAAATAGGCTATATGTTCAGATAGGCACAAATACCAAACTAGGCTACCGAGCATTCGAAGCCAGAGAAAAAAATGTAGGGTAAAATACAGCCTAGAGTAAAAAATCACTATAACATTCCTGTAGTATTACTATAGGGACTTAGCATGTCTATGGTACTCTACATTGAGTTGGTATCATCATTTATTCATTGCTTTCAATGAGGAAAATGAAATTTTGTAAATAAAGGGTCCGACCAATAGAGTGACTTATTTAGCAGTTTTTAGCTGCTACACATATTTCTTTTAATTGCTGGTTACATAAAAAATATTCTATACACAAAATTCTATACATAAAGGCCTATAAGCACTATATGTGCCCTGTGGCTTAACCGCCACTGAACAAACCATGGAGCCTACATTTTTGTTGTAACATATTTTGTTGGCCATTTGGAAACAGCAGTGATAGCATAGGGCCTTGATGTTTTGCCTTACTACTTTTAACAAATACGGTAAACGAGCAGATTTTGAAGTTTTATCCAAATATGGGAGAACATTGGGAGAAACGAGAACCATGGACGAACACAGCAAGTTAAAAATCTAAATACATTTTAACAGAAGATTTGTGTCTGTTTGGGATTTCTTTCCAGCCTTTGCATTTCAGTATTTTGTAGGATTCAGCTGCAACGATATCTGCCTCTAACATGGAGAACAGGAGCTTCAAGATAATAACTCCAATTGGTTTTTCCCCCTTCTCTTCCCTATTGAATTCAATTCATGATCGGTATCTGAACACATACACTCTTGTCATCCCTCCTTCTCCCAAACTGGCATTTACTTGGTTCCCTCTGGCCAGGAGTTGGATAAAAACATCAACTTTTTTGAGATATGGACATGACACATAATCACTTTACATTCCATTCGACATCTTAAGTACAGTGTAAAAATGGGCGTGGGATAGCTCAAAAACAACAGTCCTTTTGAGCATTTGCATGAGTGGGTTACTCAGTGTTTCATGACTGAAGTTTGTATGCCATTCCTTGACCTTAGTGGGACTTATGGTGTGGGTTACAGTGTAGAGCAATTGCTTTTTCACTCTGCGAGAATTACCCTCTTACTCTCTTCACCTGCGCGGCTTAAGCACTTGATTTTAAAAGGTTTAAGCTCTCAAGGACAATTAGAGCCGAATAATGTGTGAAAAGTTGTTTGGTTTTTCCCTTTTTCCATCAGTAACACTTTACAATAAGGGTCACTAAGTTAAGGGTTAGTTAA